>NW_026714896.1:0-12706 GCF_029784015.1 Lycium ferocissimum | reverse complement strand
GGGTTTTGGGTCCCCCCATACTAGTATTTTTGGGACTTTATTGGGGGAATATTTTGAGGTTTGGGATTGATTAGTCAAGATTCCGTTAATTTCGAGTGTAGAATGAGCTAGGCTTTTTTCCTATTTTCCATTTTGTTTGCAAAATTGGGTTCCAATTTTTTCATTGGGAAAAAATCAAAAAACGGCCAAATTAAAGGAGCCAACCCTTTACACTTTGGAAACCCAAAAATTTTCCTCCCCCCCCCAAACTGACATTATCCATATCGGAAAAAAAACCCCGGACGGTTAATATAAAACCTTATATCTTTCATTTTAAGCCCAAAAGGCATTCAAAAGAAAAATTTTCAAGAATCCAATGTCCACCCAATCGCTTTGAGGCTGGCACGAAAATTGAGAAAAATGAGACTTGGGGATTTGGACCTTTTGGGATCCCCTTCTCGAAACTTGGGAGAATGGATTTTTGATTTTTTCGGTTTTTCCCTCGGGGTAAGGTCTAAATCTCATGTTAATAGTTTCCATTAATTAATCCATATTTTGGCTTTTAAAACCCTTCCTTAAAAAATTCTATGCAAAACCCGGGTTTTAACCAAAATGGGGTTTTCAAAATAGGTTCTAAAAACAATTTGACTTTCTAGAGGAATAAAGATGTTACTTTTTAAATGCAAATAATATATATCTAGGTTTGTTAACCAATATCTTCCATTCTGATTTTAAATTTTTTGAATAAAAAGGGTTTTTAGCCCAAAAATTTTGGGGTTTCATTAATGATGATTTTGAGAATTAATTAGTATTCATGATTAAAGTAAGGTTTTCCCTTTTTTGGTTAAGTTTGGTTTTGGCCATGCCCAATTTTTTCGAGCCCCTTTTTTCCAAATAAGGTAAATTTTGACCCGAATAGAAAGTCCCAAATGGGTATCATTATTTGGTTTTTAAATAAATTTTCAGGGTTTATTTATTTGGAACGCTTCAAAGAAAGGAAGGGGTTGGGGCCCCCCCTTGCGGGTTAGGCTTCCCTTTCGTAATTTCTTATTTTCATATATTTGTTTTAGAAGGAACGGGGAAAATTTCATGTTAAAAATGAGATTGGGAGGAATTTTTAGTGGTTTTTTGGTGTTTTTTTGTGTTTACTCCCCAGTTTCCCCCGGGTTTGTTTAGGGTTTTGTTAATATCGGGGGGATATATTGACTTAAAGAAGGGGAAATTTGTATTTAAGAGAAAAATTTCCCCGTAAATGGATTATTTTGTTATGCCATTACTATGAACCTAGATGATAGGGGATAAAATACACCAAAGATTGGAGAGTTCTAAAAAATTTTGGAATAATTTTGGGGTGTAAGGTGAGATTAGTTGTTCTAAGCTAAAAGGATTTGGAAGGGTTTTTAAATTAAAAGGGTTGACTTCCCTTTGGTTTTGCAAATTTTATAAGTGTTTCTAGGTTTTTTTAATTACCAAATTTTCCCCTTTGTTGGATTAATTTGAAAACCCCGGGTTTTTGATATTGTTAGTACTAATGGTTGGGATTGTATTAGAAAATTTCCCCAAATGTTAAAATTTATATTTATTTTTTTAAATTGTTTTATACAGGCCCCGGACCCCCCTTTTTTTTCGGAAAAACTTGGGTTCCAAAAATTTTCCGCATTCTATAATTCCCTTTTATTTGTTTTTTTTTACCTATGTTTATTTAAGTATTTGAAAATCCTTTTGGCGTTGTAAAAAACATGTTTAAAACCTTCCCCGTTGATTTGAAACCGGGGTTAAAATTGGGATGGGGAACCAATTTTGAGGCAATTCCAAAAAGGGGTTGGGGAAAAAAAAATTTTTTATAAGAAACCCAAAAAGGGGGTTGGAAAACCCAAAATTTTTGAAAATTTTTTTTAGGCCGGGGCCTGGTTTTTCCGGGATTTTAATTGGCTGGGTTAGAAAAAAAAAGGATGGGGGTGTTTCCCCTTTTGGGGTTTTCCCGGCCCTTTTCCTTGTCCAAAATTTTAGGGGCATTAAACCCCCAATACACCGGGGGGCTCCCGACCATTTTGCCGGCCGTTAATATTTTATGGATGGATTGATATAAATTTTTTTAGCACTTGGTTCTTTTGGATATTGTTTATTTTGGGGGAAAAATTGGGGTTTACGTCCTACATTTGGGGGTTTTAAGGGGTTTGGGGCGGTCTTATGGTTTATATTAATTTCAATATGGTGTTGTAGGTGTGGTTTTTTTAGGGATAAGTGGGGTTTAAAAGGGGGAATACCAAATGATGATTTTTTTTTTTTTTCCAAATTTTGGTTGTTTAAAGTGAAATTAAAGTTAAGGGTTTGTATAAAAGGGTGGCCTTAAAATTTTTTTTTTTTTGGAATTTTTTATGATATGTTAAAACCCCTTTGGGCCTTTTTTTCCCCGGGGTTTTTTTGGGGGTATATCCAACCTTTTTTGTTAATTGTTTTTAATTTATTAAAAATATGGGAAAACTTTTTTTATTAAAACCCCCATATTTATTTGGGGGAGATTTTTAGGGAAATAAAAATTTTTTTTTTATTTTAAACCAAAAGGAATGGGGCTTTTTTAACCCTTTAATTTTTAAATTTGAGTTTTTGAAAAATTTGAAGGCAATTTTAAATATCTTGTTTAAAAACCGCCTTTACAATTGAGTGTAAAAAATAAGGGGTTCCCCCCCGGAAAGGGGTTTGGGAAAAATTTGATGGGGGATTTAAATTTTTGTTTCTCCCCGGGGGGAAACCACTTTTTTAGGGGAAATTTTCCCCTATAATTGGGTTTTGGGCCCCTCACGCTTTTAAAAAAAATTTTTTTATTTTTTGGGGGGGGTTTTTGGGGTAAGGGTTTTTTTTTTTTGGTTTAGTTTTTTAAAACATTTAATCTTTTAAAGGGGGTATTTACTAAACAAAATTTTTTTTTTAAAAAAAAATTTTCCCCCCTCCAATTTTCTAAAAGAAAGGGGGTTTTTAATTTTTTTTTTGAATTAGGATTCCCACCCAAATAATATTTTTACCCAAAAAATTAAAAATTGCTTGGAAAACCGGGAAAAGGGAAAAAATTTTTTACACAGGAAATAAGTTCCAAAAAAAAAAGGGGTTTGATTTTAGTTTTTAACCACCCAAAAAAGAAATTCTTTTTTTGGGCCTTTTTGGGGCCCTTTTGGGTTTAAAAATGCTTTTCCCTTTTTTTGTTACGCTAATTTTTAAAAAGTTTTTTTCAAGGAATAAAAACCCGGCCCAAAAGGGGGGAAAAGGACCTTTTCCCAAAAAAATTCAAAAAATTAAAAAAAGGTTTTTTGGAAGGGATGCCGTTTTAAATCGTACCGGAAAAAAAATAAAAAAAAATGAGGGGGGGGATTAAAAACTTAATTTTTGAAAATTAAAACTAAAAAATTTTTATTAAAAATTTTCTCAAAAAAATTTTTGGAATTTGGAAATTTTTCCCCGAGTTTTTTTAATGTTTATTTTTTTATTGATTTCCACTTGTTTTAAAAAAAATGTCCCCGGGAAAAAAAGGTTAATGTAAGGGAAAAAGGAAAAAAAATTTTTTTGGGAGGAATTTTAAAGGGTTTTTTGAAACCAATTTTAGGTTGAAAAGTAATTGTTTTCAAAAAGGGTTAAAATTTAAAAAATTTAATCTCCAAATTAAGGGGGATCCCGAAGGGGGAGATTTTAAAAATTCTAAATAGGGTTTTGGGTTTAAAATTGTTTATGTAAAAATTGTTTATGGTAAAAAAGATTGGTTTTTTTTTAAAAAAAGTTTTACTTATGGAAATTATCTTCAAGAAAAAAGGGTTTTTGCCCCAAAAAAGGTTTTTTTAAGGAAATTGGTAAAAAAGGTTTAAATGTAGGGTTAGGTTTACCTAAAAATTTTTTAAAAAAAATTTTTATATGAAAATGTTTTGGAAAAAAATTTTAGGAATTTAACCCCCTTTTTAATTGTTCAAATTTTAAATTGTTTTTTTCATACGTAAAATTTTATAAATTTTTTTTTTAGTCCGTTAAAAAAACGATTGCCCAAATTCCAAAGTTAAAAAAAATTTTTCAAAAAAAATTTAAAATTTCCTTTGGGCCTTAAATTTACAAAAAAAAAAATTTTTTTTTCCTTTTAATAAAAACCCCCAAATTTTATTAAGCCCAAAAACCCCCTTTTTAAAAATTTTTTTTGGGGGGTTTAAAATAAGAAATTTAAAGGGTCCTTTGAAATAATTTCAAGTCTTTAAAAAAAATTAAATTTTTTAAAAACCAACCCAAAAAGGGAAGGGTTTTTAAGGGTTGTTTTTCCAAAATTCTCCATTTTTTCCCAAGGGGAAAATTGGTGTTAGACGTTTGGGCCCCAAAATTTTAATGGACAAAAGGCGGGGTTTCTATTTGTAAATTCATGTTAAATAATCTTAAAAAAATTTTTCGCAAAAGGGTTCTTTTTCATTAGCCCATTCCTTTTTAAAGCCAAAAAAAAAAAAGGCCCTTGAAAACCCCCCCCTTTTAATAGACCCCGAAAGATTAAAAACCCCTTTTAAAAAATTTAAGTTTAAGAGGTTTACGAAAATGTTAAAATTTTTTTTAAATTTTTTTTTGGGGGGCCAAATTAATGAAACCCCGATTAAACCATTTTTAAAAAAGGAAAACCCCTTAAAAACCCTTTTAAATAAAGGAAAATAATTTAATTTATTAAAATCAAATACCCCAAAAAATCATTTCAATTAATTCCCTTAAAAATCAATTTTAAAATTTAAAATTATTTTTTTTAAAAAAACAATTCCAAAACCCGCCCTCCAAAAAACCAAAAAAAAAACCCAAAAACCCTTAAAAAAAAATGAAATTACTTAACCCAAAAAAAAATTTTTAAAAAAAACAAACTCCGGGAAACCAAAAAACGGAAGGGTTTAAAAAACCCAAAAATTAACATGAAAAACCCTTAGTTAAAGGAAAAATAAAAAAAAAAAAAAAAATTTTAAAAAAGGGAAAAAACCCAAAAAAAAAAAAGGGGAAAAACAAGGTCCACAAAACAACTCATTCTTTTGTTTCCAAATTTTTATCTTTTTGGGGGAAAACCTTCAAAAAAGGGCAAAGGGCTAACCAAAAGGGTTTAGGAAATAAAAACAAACTCCAAAAAAGATTTTTTTTTTTTAAAATAAGGGAAAAAAAACGTTTAAAAAACTTAATCAAGTATTTTGAAAATTTTTTAAAATTTTTGGGGGTTTTTGATAAAAAGATTGAGAAAATTAAAAAACCTGGATTTTTTTAGTTTTAACCCCAAAAATTTTAAAGTGAAGGGAATACGTTTCTTGGTTGATCCCCAAATTAATTGATTTTGAAAAAATTTTAGTAAAACAAAAATAGGTTTTTAAAAAAGGGGGGTTGATTTAATGAACAAACTTATTTAATTGGCTTTAACCCTTTTTCGTATTCTCTTTTTGTGAATTAAAAAACCCAATATTTTAAAATAAAAGCAAATTCATAAATAAGAAATTAAACTAAAGGAATGGTTTGGGGGGTTTTGTTTTTAAAAATGTTTATTTTTTGTCTTTTAATTGTTTTTTTTATTTAAAAGTGGATTAACCATTTTGCCTTATATAAAAAAACACAATAAAAAAAAGTTTAGGAAAAAGGTTTAAAAAGGGGGGGAAATTTTTTAAAAAAGGGAAAGTTAAAAAATTTGATTTTAAATTTGTTTCAAATTTTAAACCAAAAAAAAGGAAAATTTTTTAAATTTCCCATTGTTTTGGCAAAAACGTGCCAAAAAAAAATAAGAAATTAAACTATTTTGTCAAAAATTTTTCTCAAAACTTTTTTAAATTTTTTTAACCTTTTTTTTTTGAAATTAAATAATCAAACAGTTTTAGGAAAGACATTTTTATTTTTCCAGCAAATTTAAAGGAAAGAAAAAAGTCAAAAAATCAGTACCTTTTAAAGGTAATAAAAAAATTTTTTTTTAAAAAATTTTTTTGATCATTTTAAAAATAAAAAATTAAAAATTTTTTCTTTTTAAAAAAAAATTTCCTTTTTTAAAAAAGATTTATCTTTTTAAAATTTTAGAAGCAAACTTGGGCCTATTAGGTTTTTGTTTTAAAAATTTGTTTTATTTAGGCCATTTTGGGGGTCCAATTTAAGTCTTTTAACAAATCCTCATTTTAAACAAAAAATTTCCAAAATTTTATTTTTTTAAATTTTAAAAAGCCAAAAAAAAAGTTTTTTAAAAAAAAAGTTTACAGTTTCGATGATTAAAACAAAAAACGTTACAAGAATTTCGAATTCTTGGGGAAATAAATTTTTTGGAAAAGTCCCTTTGGGAATTCAAAAAAAACCATAGTTTTAAAAAAAAAAACCCGGTCACAAACATATTTTTTTAGGTACAAAAAATACACTTTTGCAACATGGAAAAAAATAAAAAAAATTTGGGCCGTTAAAATAGAAGGGCAAAAAAATTTTTTTTTTTCCCATTTAATTTGATATAAAAAAAAGTTTTTTAAAAAAATATGATTTTTTGAAAAAAATTTCAATAAAGATAGTTTAAGTCAAGCCATGAGGAAAGAAAAGAAAGAGTTGCTACCATTTTTTTTTTTCCCCCCTTTTTTTTTTAAACCCTTTTTTTTCTTTTTTAAAAAAGGAAAAACCCCTTTTTTCATTAAAAAAAACTAAGACTAAAATTTTTTAAATTTTGGGGGGGAATAAAAAAAAATTATTAAAATTTTTTCAAAAATTAAAAAATTTTTTTTTTTTCTAAATATTAGAATTTTTAAAAAAATTAGGTAATCTTAAATTTAAAATTCCTAACCGAGGGTTTGGGTTTCCTTTTAAAAAAAAATTGTTTAAAATATTTTAACCAAAAAATATGGGGCTTTATTTCTAAACAAAATTGTTTTTAGGAAAAAATTAATTATATTATTTTTAAAAATTTAAATTAAAAATTAGACAAGGGTTAAATTTTTTTTTTTAAAAAAAAAAGTTGCTTTTTCTTTTTTTTTTGGAATTTGGGCAAATTTTGGGAAAAAGGGAAAAAAAAAGGGGTGTTAAAAATTATGGGAAAAAAATTTGGTTGCCCTTTTTCCCCCTTCCAATATTTTTCCAGGAAGGCCTTTTTCATTTTTATTTTTAACAAGTTAAAAAACCAAAAGGTGGTAATAATTTTTATTTTCTGTTTGGCATAAGAAAAAAAAAAAACATTTTTTTCCCCAATTTCCATGGGAAAAAAAAAAAATTTTCCCTTTTCCTTTTTAAATGGAAGGTCCTTTTCAACGTGGAGAGTTGTTGGAGCGAGAAAACGTTTATTCTCCCATATACAAGCTTAGCTAATGAAGAAGTGAGTGAAGAATGTAAGGTTCAATCTTCATTTTCATATGTAGGCATGGTTGTGGATGTTGTGGAGTTGGAAATGAATGGAATTCATAAAGTATTGTGTTGAAGTATTAGCCCTGTATATTTGTTGTGTAGGCATGATGAACAAATTTTATTTAGTGTTTGGGTTTATGTTGTTGGATTTTATAATGTAAAAAAAGGTTTAATGGTTCAAAATTAAAGTTGTAATGGTGGGTTTATTTAGAAATTAAAGTGATTCTAACATGTTTCCTTGTAATTATGAAAATAATGTTGCGAACGTGTGGATTATTGATTAGTTCATGAATTTGGAAGAAAGAATGTATTGTTGTTGTCCTATGAAATTGGTGGTTTCGGGTTCTATGGTATATTGGATGGATTGTTTTGAATATTGTGCGGATTGTTTGGAATGATGTAATCACTGATTGAACGGTTTCGGATCAAGTACTTGAATGTGTAAGCGTCGATGTTGATGCGAATGTATGTAGTTGAATTGAATATAAATGGAATGTCGTCAATTATGTGGAAGAAGATTCATGTTAGAATACGCTTGAAATTACTTATTGATGTTATTGGAATGGTTGTTGGTATTGTTGTTGATGTTATTGGCGAGTTGAATTCTCAAGGGTATTGAATTCTGAGGGGGAAGTATTTTCAAATTTCAAATAAAGTGTTGGCTTAGAATTGGATTTCCTGCCTATATCTAATGTTTGGTGCCTAATGACATCATCAGAGATCTTGAAAGGTCGAGACTTAAATTTGGATTTGCTTAGGAGCGGACGGGTATGTAAAACTTACCTTTCCTTCTTTTGGCATGTCTTAGACGGGATTAAGGTATGACATGATTTGTGCCTTGGGGTAACTCCATTCTTAAGTTAGGCATGTTTATGATTCATATTTGTTTTCGATGTTGGCATCCTTATATGGTCAAGCTATGGTCTACATGTCTTTGATATGATTGGATTTAAAATGTTGTATAAACGGTTTGTTCCTAAAAGGCTCCTATGTCTAAAAATGTCCGCGAATTTTCATAGACGAACGGGATAGCTTTGATATGCTCGTAAGTGATTCTATAACGTATAATATCTTTAACTTTCATGGGCGGGCCCGGATTGGTATGATGCGTATCCGTGGGCCCCCGAGACACTTCGTTGTATAGTCCTAACGACTTTTAACATAATATGGCTATCATCCCGACCCCCGAGTATGATTACTTACTTATACGGTGAGTCTAAAATGAGGATTTTTATGCATATGATTTTGATACGTAACTATGATTTCTAAAGTTCTATCTTGATATGCACTTGTTTATGATTCAGGGCTAATTGGCTATTGTCCTGGTTTTGTATGAATGATAGTCTGCTGATTATTCTATCGAAGTCTTGTGAATGTTTTTAAATTGATATAGTTTATCACGATTATTGCTCGTGCATTATTATTACCTCTTTCGCCGAGTCCCCGTCGGTATATCAATACGTCGACTTTATGTTAAGTATGATGAGTTTTGAAGTATGACAGTTATGAAATATGATATTCTAGGAGTATGATGTGTTCGGAGATATAACATTAGAGTACGATGGGGTATAGCACCAGGGCACCGAGACAGAGTGCGACCATGTACATCCATTCGGTCCCATTACTAATCGTATGTGGTATGTGATATGATATGTGATGACCAAATGATATGATAATCTCATGATATATGATATGATATGTGATGACATTGATGATATGATCTTATTTACCTAGTCCCTCACTAGAGGGCTCTGACATGATATGTGTGTGCATATGATATATGATATTGATGTTATATCCCGTATTTCGTACATTGGGACAATCCAGGTTAGCTATGATAAGTTAGGGACAAGACCATTCCGGGATACGAAGTCGGGACTTTTGACCTCCCATTTTGTTTTGAGACATAAGTTGTTCATGAATTTGTTGGCATGGAACATTTAGGAAAATTTGGGACTAAAAAGTGGGATATTGAGAAGTTGGAAATTATTTAAAATTGGCCAACATGGCCGTGTGGTTTGGAAATGGCCCACACATTTGTGGCAATTTAATTGGTCCAACCCAGTGTGTGGGCCATGACACTTGTATGATTCATCTAAGGCATAAAAGATGACTATTGTCATCTTTCTTCATTCCACACTTAGAAAAAATCAAGAAAACTTGAAGAACAACATTAAAGACCATTCGTACCAAGACTCCTGAATTTCAAGTCCAAGAATTAGCCATCACAAAATTATTTCTTCCTAGCAAACCTACTACGTGAAGGGTCCTCATTAACGTGGAAGTGTTGTTTGGTCAACAAACCGCTTCTCGCTTTCATCCGTTGCTAACCCTAGCCAAGTTGAAAATTGAGAAGAAAGGTAAGATTTAAGCTTGTTTTATGTGTTATGAATGATGCACATGTTGTGGTATGCAAAAATGGATGAAATTTATGAAATATGTCATGTTGGAGTTGAGGCCGTGTGCATGGTATATGGCCCAGTGTGCATGTGATATGGTGTTGAAGTGATGAATTAATCCTATGTGGCATGTTTAATTGTTGTAGTGTGTTAAAATGGATGAGAATAGTCAATATATGTAGGCGTGTGGCCTAATATGGGTCATGTTAGGTGACAAAGAATGAATTAATGTTACTTAGTGTTTTAGTTATTGTCGTTATGAATTTATGTTGATTTACAAGAGTTTAATGACTCAAATCGATATTGTAAATAAGGTCGCTATTGATTTGGAGGGTATTGTGCATTTGATAATTTGTATATTTGTGAGAATGACATTGTTGTAGTGTGAATTGTTGGTGCAAATCATGATTCGAAGTTGAGAATGTAGCAGCGACGTTGTCTTCGGCTCAGATGCTTTCGCAACTGGAGCATTTGTCGATTGTTAAATATTGTGTGAATTGTTTAAAGAGTTTTTTAATATTGTTTAATGGTTTCGGATTGGAAATTTGAATATGGAGCATTAGGTTAGTTTGATTGTATATTGGTTTGTATGTATGAAATTTTAATGAACAATTGGAAAGTTGTCGGAAAATGTGGAGAAGAATTATTAATGTTCGAATGCTTTTCTAAATCGATTGTTGATGTTGCTAGAATGATTGTTGGTGTTGTTGTTGTTAAATTTTGGGCCCGAGTTGAATTCTCGGGTTTGGGCTTTTCGGGAACGCCCCAAATTTCCTAAATTAAGTGTTAGTTTGGAAATGAACTCCTAAATGCCTATAGTTAACGTTAATATTTAATGATATTGTGTAGTTTTTGGAGAGCCCGAGGCGGGGTTGGATTACCCTTAGAGCGGACGAGGTATGTAAACTTACCTTTCCTTTTTTGGATGTCTTAGATATGGTTAAAACCCCTTTATACGTTAATAGTCTTTGGGGGGATTCCCCTTCTGTAAACCGAGCATTTCATAGAGTCTTATTCATTTCTTGATGTTCGCATTTTAATACGGTCGGATTATGGTCCTTTTTGTCTTCCGTATGATTGGATTTCAAAAAGGGACAAAGAGATTTTGTTGTAAAAGGTTTTGAATTACGAACGTCCCTAAATTTCATAGGCCGGGATTCCCCAAAAATTTCTCGTAAATGATTCTATAACGTATGATGACTTTAATTTTCATAGGCGGGCCGGATTGGGGCCGTCCGGGGGGTCCCCCGATTTTTCCCTTTTTATAGTCCTTTAAATTTTTTGGGAAAAAACTTAATAGACTACCTTTTCCCACCCCATATGATTATATATTTATTTGTTGGTCCCAAATGGGATTCGTTGCTTATGATCCCGATACGTAACTATGGTTTGGGTTTGGGGTTTTATATGTTCCCATTTATATTTGGAAGAAAATCTGATTTGACTCTTTTTTTGGGTTATAAATGATTGGGGGTTTGTTTTGGGTTAACCTATTGAGTCTTTGAAAATGTTTTTAAAAAGTATTTGGTTACTCACGATTTTTTTCCTGCGATTTCCTTGTTACATTTTTTGCCAAGTCCCCGGGGCCGGGTTTTGTTATCGTCCCTTCGTATTCCCCGGGAAAATGTATTCCTATGGGTGTATTTCAAAAAATGAGTGATATAAAGTCCCATATGATATAGGATAACAAGATGTATGATGATTTGATTTACCGGGTTTTCCCTTTGGACCGGGGCACGTTATATGTTATATGTATGGATTCCGGGAAAATGATCTTGGGAAACGGGGGGTGGGGCAAACTATTAAACCCAAAAGGGGGGAAACCCGGGGGGAGGCAAATTCCTTTGGTTTAGGCCCAAACCCTATTGGTTTAGGCAATCCCACATTGGTTTAGGCCAATCCCACATTGGTTTTGGGAAAACCCACATTGGTTTAGGCCCAAACCCACATTGATTAATGGCATCTCATATGGGTCGGTCAGATGTTAGAGTGTTAGGGATGTATAAAGATATTTCTTTGTACCCCCGGGGCCTTAGGGTTTTTAATGATACATGACATTGATATGCATGAATTGTATTTCGAGAATAAACATTTAGGGATTCCCCAAAATTTCCTTTTTTTTCTTCCTCCGCTTTGGGATGATTTGTACTTGAGTCAAACCCTTTTGGTTTTTTGGGTTATGCTTGCTTCTCTCCTTTCGGGTTTTGACCTCGTTTCCGAATTGGGGCTTTTCGTTTCTCAAAACATATTCCCCCAGTCTTCGGGGTGCGTTTTACGACAGGCCTGGGGGGGTTTGGGGATCCGCCGAAGGGTACCCTGCTTTTTTTTGAGTGCCCCCCGCCGGGGGGCCCACATTTGGACGGCTTTTTGTCTTTGTATATTGTTTGTTTCCCTGGGTCACGGGGGGGTTCTATGGTTGTTATGACTCTTAAGGGGCCCTTGAGCATATGTGGGTTGGGTTAGTTACCGTCCTTTGTATTCATTTGAGTTGTGGTTTGGGGGGCCCTCCCCGGTTGCGCCCCCATTAACCCTTTTATGATCTTCGATATGTTAGTATAGTACGGAAAACCTTTTGGCCCGTCGTTTTTATGTTTGTATGCGATTTCGGTTAAGAGTGCGATGGGTGTCCCTCTCGGGGACTGAGGCTCCGGGGGGTTTGGGGGTGACAATTTACACGTGATTTATGTTCGGAATAAGCATTTGACATTCCCGGGTTTGACTTTGGATCGAGCTTCCCCGGGGGGAAACCCAAGGGGGGCAAACCCGGGGAGGGCAAGCCCAAAGGAGGGGAAACCCTCAAAAAACACGCTTTTCCCCGTGGGGGGAGCGTAAAAGGGGCCCTTGGCGAATCCCCCTTGGTTTGGGGGAATTCCCCCTTGGTCTGGGGGAAACCCCCATTGGTTTAAAGGGGAATCCCACCCGGGTTTGTCATCTCATATGGTTTGTTCTTTTTTTTTATTAGGCAGAAATGTTTTTTTTTTCCCAAA
>NW_026714895.1:0-21722 GCF_029784015.1 Lycium ferocissimum | reverse complement strand
GGGAACAGACCCCACCCCGACCCGCCCACCCCCCGCCCGGGATGGGGGCCCTCCCCCGGGCCTTAAACCCCTTTCCCCCGGCCCAGCCCCCCCCTAGCATCGAGT
Organism: Lycium ferocissimum; assembly: GCF_029784015.1. Taxonomy (NCBI): domain Eukaryota; kingdom Viridiplantae; phylum Streptophyta; class Magnoliopsida; order Solanales; family Solanaceae; genus Lycium; species Lycium ferocissimum. The sequence continues at coordinate 21,617 of NW_026714895.1, read as the reverse complement.
TGGAATGGGAGCCAAGCTTGTTGCCCAGTTTGGGACCGCCTGCCCGCCGGTGGGGTTTTGACTAAACGAGCTATTAGTGCAAGGGTTAAGAATTTTCTTGGTTTGGATCCCCAAGACCCTCCGTGTTGGGGGGCGAGAATATGGACCGCGAGGATTTTGTTGATAGCCTACAAAGGACTGCGAGGTCATCCATGCTAATGAGGTTGAGTCAGTGGAGTTGGCTACTTATAGGCTTCGTGATGTTGCAGTGCAGTGGTACCAGACGTGGGAGCTATCTAGGGGAGAGGATGCCTCTTCAGCCATTTGGCAAGAGTTTTACGATGCCTTTATTCGTCATTATTTGCGCGAGTTCGACGGGCTCGACGCGTACAGGTTTTTACCTATTCGGCGGCGTACGAGTGTTGAGAGTACAAAAGTGCACTATGATTCATTTGTGATATGCCCGGCTTAGTGTTTGAAATGGAGGATCGAGTTCACCGTTTATGATCGATCAGGGCCACAATTGATTAATGATGTATGACGGTACACGTTATAGCTAGGTATGGATATTTCACGTATACAGGCATATGCACAGGACTTGGAGGATCGTAAGCGTCAGCGGAGGACAGAGCGTGAGCGTGACTGGGGCCATAGTAAGAGGGCTAGATCTTTAGATATTGCTGGTGAGTTCAGAGGAGGATAGAGACAGCAGTATTCCCAGGATCTATGCCATTCGACAGCCGAGTGCCTCTGCCCGCTTTAAGGCTAGAGGTTTGATAGGACTTCTTGATACTCCGGAGCGGGTTAGAGTTTCGAGCTTTGAGTTTTCGGTCTGGGAGACCGTGAGTCGTCGATGATACCTGCACTGCCACGCGTGTGCGGGTGGTAAGCTACACGGCGGACAACCGTCGAATGGGATCTAATGCCTGGCACATGCTTCCGTGACCCGGTCATATGATGCGGCGGTATCCATTGAGAGATGGTGTGGAGTATAGTTATGCCCATGGGAGCCACGTAGCTAGTTCTTCTTCATCCGTACGTACCTTCGGGGCAAGATTCTACGACACCGGCGATGTGGTAGAGGAAGGGAATTGGGCCCAGTCTAGTTCGACGTCTTTAACCGTATCTATGCATTAACTAGCCCGTGACGTGATCGCGAGTCGTCTCCGATGTTGTCACGAGGTATATTATCGATCCTCTCTATGATGTATACGCGCACTGATTGGCCCGAGTTCCACCTTATCATATGTTACTCCATTTGTTGTCGGCCTCGTTTAGAATAAAGCTCGAATCGATTAAACCTTTGGAGGTGTCTATGCCGGTTAATTGGTGACCCGGTCTTAGCTAGGCGAGTATATCGAGGTTGCGTACTTATAGCTTGTAATCGCCACGTACCATAAACGATTTGATCGAGTTAGATATGATCGATTTTGATGTTATTATGGGTATGGGTTGGTTGGCTTCCTGATATGCTAATGTTGATTGTAAAACGAAGGTAGTCCAATTTCAGTTTCCAAACGAGCCAATTTTAGAGTGGAACAAGATGTCTTTGTTTTGCCGAAGGGGTAGGTTTATTTCCTACCTTAAGGCAAGAAAGATGATAAAAAAAAAGGGTATATCTATCACCCGGTCTGTGTTTAGGATGTACAAGCAAAGTCACCGATCCTTGGGGGGTCCGTCCCCCGTGGTCAATGAGTTCACGAGAGGGTGTTTCTGACGAGCTTCCGAGCATTCCGCTAGAGTGGGAGATTGATTTCACTATCGATCTATTACTAGATAGTCGGCCAATATCCATTCCTCCTTATAGAATGGCACATGGAGAGTTGAAAGAATTGAAGGAGCAATTAAGGGATATACTCTAAAATGGCTTTATTAGGCCCAGTACATCGCCGTAGGGAGCACCGGTATTATTTGTAAGAAAGAAGGATGGCTCCTTGTGAATGTGTATTGATTATAGGCAATTGAATAAAATGACTATAAAGAATAAGTATCCACTTCCGAGGATTGATGATTTATTTGATCAGCTGTAGGGTGCCAGATATTTTTCAAAGATAGACTTGAGATCGAGGTATCATCAGGTTAGGGTGAAGGAGGAAGACATTCCGAAGACGGCATTCAGGACTAGATATGGGCACTATGAGTTTCGTGTTATGTCATTCGGGCTAACTAATGCTCGATTGTATTCATGGACTTGATGAATCGTGTATTCCGACCTTCCTAGATCTGTTCACGAGTGTGTTTATAGAAGATATTCTAGTTTATTCAGCGTGGAGGTGAACATGCGCATCTACGTGGGTAAAGGCTTAGAGTTCTTCGAAATAGAGAGTTATATCTACTAAGTTTTCTAAGTGTGAGTTCCGCTGAACTCCGTCGGCTTTTCTCGTCACATTATTTCAGATAAAGCATTAGAGTGGATACTCAAAAGATTAGGTCAGAGGAATGTCGAAGGCCCCACGAGCCCAATAGAGATACGCGATTTCTTGGTCTAGCGGATATTATACGAGGTTCGTAAAGGGATTTTCTTCTCTTTCGGCCCCCGTCTTGACTCTTCCAAAGGGAACATATTGTCACGACCCAATTCCATGGGACGTGATGGGCACCGGGCCGACCCACATCGGAGCCGAGCGAACCCACGTACTCTTGTTACGCACATAATTTTTTTTTTTTTTAACTCTATAAATCGAATAATCATGAAATACATAATGAAGCTTATAAGTTAGACAAAATGTGTAATTATACAAAATTAATACATAACACAAATCAACATGTCGGCTGATGGAGCCGCCGACGATCGACATACCATACCCACGACGTTGTCCGCAAAGTCTCTAACACAAATCCGTAAAATCCAAATACAAACTCGACTCGGCCGCACTCCGGAAAATGGAGCTTGCCATCTCGCCGGAACACCTTCTACAATCACTTCCGCTCATCTCGGGAGTACCGCGCGGCATGAAACGCAGCCCCCGAAGACGGGGGGTCGAGTACGGAAATGTCTTTGAGTACGTAAGGCATGCAATACAAATAAACAAAACTATAATCGAAACGTACGGAACTATCAAGTAAGTATACATATAACTCCGAGTACCGGACACATACCTTTCGTACACAACTCATACATACTGTTCATAAGCCAAAAGTGTACGTAAAATAAAGGATCAACCAAAATACCTAAAATGCTTAATTTGTATTCACGGACCGCATGTCCGAAGAGGTGCATAAAATACGAGAGCGCCGGTGATGTCACATGTCGATGAACGTACGTATGCATTCGGATGCGATCATATATCGAACGGAATATCAAACGTACGGAATGTTCGGATGATGTCGTATATCGGACAGAATACGAACGTATGGAATGCTCGATGATATCATATAACGGACGTAATACGTAACATACAAATCGTACGTATATCGACATACATCGGACGAACGAACGTACGAAGGCTCGAAGATGACATATGTCGGACGAATACGGAATGCATGTCAAAATCATGAATCTCGTATGTGTGTGACGCGTCCCGGCCCTCCGATGAGGGACTCGGTGAATAAGATCATGTATAGCGAGAATCGGATGTCATATATGCAAATAACGTGTCCCGCCCTTTATTAAGGGACTCGGTAGATAAAATCATACATATCAGAGTCATAAGTACATAACGTGTCCCGGCCCTTGTTAAGGGTCTCGGTGAGATAATAATCAAACATACATAACGTGTCCCGCCATCTTTGCGGGTCTCATAATATCAAATGCCATCCCCCACCATCCCCGTCTCATCATAAACATACGCAAATAACGTGTCCCGGCCCGCAAGTACGAGGGACTCGGTGAATAATGCGAGAGAAGAGCACGATAACATGTCCCGGCCCGGACTCGGTGAATCGAATCGTATCGTGACGTACACACGAGATCATAACATGCCCGGCCCCGGACTCGGTGAAAGATACATTGAGTCGCGCACGAGCGAGTAGTGCGAAAACATATGCATATGAAATCAGACTCGATGAATACATACGCTTATTAACATCTGAAGATTTAGAACAAGTCTCGGGTTCTGTCGAGTTAGCATCGGAGAGTTATAAGTATTTAACATGCAGAAACCTCTTCGGACTTTCCAAGCGATCTGGGGTCGTGTATGGAGAACATTAAGACTTACGGAGAAATATTCATATCAACTTACTTATACCCAAAGCTTATATATCACTCTTATGTTTGCATACTTATATCGGATTTTCTATTTCAGAATATTTACATCAGAGCGCTTATATCAAAATATTCATATCAAATCATTCGTATCGGAGCGTTTATATCCAGATAGTCGAACCAGAATGCTCGTATCTGAGTCACCGAATATTTATAACAGACTCAGAACATTAGTCAAAAGTTTCTATTAAGAATTGTACGGAAATAAGACAAATAAAGCAATATACATAGGTCTCGGGTGTTGTGGGCCCACCTCGGATCAAATCAGGTAACGAACCTAAAAATGTGGTCATTATGTCTCATTACATTAACCTCGAAGATTTCAAGTTACTCCGGTTCCATTTTCAAGAGTTACGAACATTTGAACATTTACTTACAATAAAGCATAACTCATTTAATTCAATACTACTGAGCGAATAGTAACCAAATTCAAACTCGAATTTCTAGAATTAGAGTGGCCCCCGAGGCTCGTAATCAAGCCTAGTACATCTAAGACATGCCAAAGAAGAAAAAGGGAAGCCTTACATACCTTTTCTGCCGCTTACGCTACTCCAAATTCCAGTCCCAAGTTCGCCAAAATCTGCAATTTGGTCATATTTACCAGTTACTATTCATAAGGCTTGAAATCCCAATCTTGAATTAGTTCTTGTCTACCGAAATTTCGGCAGCACCTCCCCTGTAAATGCACCATCCCGAGAATATGGCTCGGCCCAAATCAACATACAGTAATCCGGGAATTCAACCCGGCCAATCCAACAACAATACTAATAATCATAATAACAATATCGATAGATAATTCAAAATGTCCAAACCAACATCCAATCTTACCCGAAACCTTCCAACTCAATTAGAAACATTCATAACACATTTTCTACTTTCACATTCATAAACTATGTCAACAATTCCATACGTTTTCAACAATTTTTTTCACAAATTCAAGAAACTATATTAACATCATATTACTTCTCCAAAAGCAAACACCCACACACGCACCGCACACACAACACCATGGCCGAACACCAACATTCAAAGTTTCATAATTTCCATTCATTCCAACACACTACAACAATCAACATACCAATTAGAATTGATTCCTCACTCTAAACATGAATCACTCATACACGGCCAGCCACACAAGCACACGGCCACACCCTCAAAATAATTCCATAGCAATTACAACTTTGTTTCAAATCATTAAATCCTCATCTCACATTATAGAATTCACACTACAACAATCAAACAACTAAATAAAATAAACTCATCACTCCAACACCTCACCAACCCATTCGGCCACACACACATATCCATACTTCATAAATTTCATTCACTTCTACACACTACAACATGCACAACCATCCATAATACACAAAAGAAGGTTGAATTCTTACCTTTTTCCTTCAACTTCCTTCTTGGCTAGAATTGTGATTTTGTAAGAAAGGGTGATCCTCTTGCTTCAAAAACTATACCATGTCGAAGAGGACGTTCAAATTAGCGGAAATACATGAAGAGCCAAATTTTTGGAACAAGATTTTGGTCTCCTTTTCTCTTCTCTTGGCCGAATTGGCCTAGCTCTTTACTCTTCATCTTTCTTTTTTTTTCTTGCTTTCTTCCTCTCTTTTTTTTTTTAAAGTATGAACACTCCTCCATATATATATATTCTCTTGCATGCATGTGAGGGGCACATGCCCCTCTCTCTAGATTTTTCTTTCTTTTCCTTTTCATTTTTCTAGAGTTTTCTTCCTTTTATTTTATTAAAAGATGACTTATTATTTTAGTCACCCTTTTCCCATTCTTTTTCTTCACATGGCCAATATGGCCCCTTTTGGAATTTTCTTGAATTCCCGTGAAATGACCATTTTACCCCTCGATTTTTCTCAATATTACGATTTTGCCCCTAGCCTTCCGCATTATTTTCATAACCTGTTTTGCAAATTTCTCCTTGTTACCCTTAACCTTTCTCAATATTTCCCATACAATAATAGTCATAAATAATTTTGTAACGACTTGCACATCAAAATGATTTTTTTTTTTGAAAATCGTCTCGCCCTAACTTTCCAGGACGACTTCGAAATATCCAAACGTACAAAGTACGGGCTGTAACATCCTCCCCCCCTTTAGAACATTCGTCCTCGAATGTTCAACTGACCTTATGGGGTCTTGTAGCACTTTGGGAGGGGGTTCCTTATATGCCAACAGTTCTTGTTTTCAACTCCGCGTACAACATAGCAAGATTTCTTATCATAAGTTTTTCCTTTTTCTTTCCGTCGATACCCCCACATATAAGATATCATACATATTCATATACATATGCACATATCATTAGTATCAACTAACCCACAGAATACTTCCAGACACTGTTCAAGCCTATCCAAATTTCAGAATCGTAGCATACTTTCTGTCTCTCCTCTAATCTGGCCTGTCGCGTGCTACGTGGCCTTTTTATGGTCTCCAACCATCTCGTACATTCTAATTTCTCATTCGTCTCTTGGATCTATATTTGTGAAAATTTTCAGTAAACTTCCCAGGGGGTCACCCATCATGGAATTGCTCCCACCTGAGCACGCTTAACTCCGAAACTTAGGTGGAATTTTGTGCCTTAATGCTGATATAATCGCGTCCACTTCCTCGTATGCCCTCTACTACATAATCTGGAGCCAGTCAAAGTTTCACAGATTCCAACACATGCTCGTAGCACGTCCTTTCTTGTACATTTACTATTTTACCCTTTTCAATCTTCCATATCACCTTCACAAATTCTTATTATCCGAAATCTGTACACCGCGAATACCATCAGTACCTTACAGAGTATATAACTCCATATCACATTCTTTCCATCCGAATCGCCGGTCTCGGAGTACCGATCAAATATATCCACACTTATCTCCTTTCGTCGTATGTAAGGCTTATAGATGGGATTTCATTTTCATTCTCCTATGACCTGGTTCTCTATCGCACGATCTATGACAAAGAAGGTCAACGTTCCTAGATGCCCCGTAGCCTCCTGTTTATAAATGTGGCGCGCTTCACATCATAAACGGACTCTACCGGACACGACTTTGCGACAACCCCACGGACGAGACCTCGCTCTGATACCACTTTGTCACACCCCGACCTTACTAGGGTGTGATGGGCACCCGACTCCACATCCGGAGCCGAGCGAACCCACAGACTCTTATTACGCACATAATTTTTTTTCAATCTCTAAACTGAATAATCATGAAATGCATAATAAAGCTTATAAGTTAGACAAAATGTGTAATTATACAAAATTAATACATAACACAAATCAACATGTCGGGCGATGGAGCCGCCGACGATCGACATATCAACACCCACGACGCCCCCTCGCAAAGTCTCTAACACAAATCCGTAAAATCAAACGGACAAACCGACTCGGCGCACTCGGAGAATGGAGCTTGCCATCTTCGCCGGAACACCTTCTATAATCACTTCCGCTCATCCGGGAGTACCGCGCGGCATGAAACGCGCCCCCGAAGAAAGGGGGGTCGGTGCGAAAATGTACCGAGTACGTAAGGCATGCAATACAAATAACCAAACTATAATCGAAACGACGGAACTATCAAGTAAATACATATAACTCCGAGTACCAGACACATACCTTTCAGACACAATTCATACATACCTGTTCATAAGCCAAAAGTGTACAGAAGATAAAGGATCAACCAAAATACCTAAAATGCTTAATTTGTATTCACAGACCGCATGTCCGAAGAGGTGCAGAAGATACAGGGCGCCCGGTGATGTCACACGTCAGACGGAGCACAGAACGTACGAAACATTCGGATGCGATCATATATCGGACGGAATATCAAACGTACGTAATGTTCGGATGATGTCGCATATCGACGATGACATACGTAACGTACGGAATGCCCGGATAATATCATATAACGGACGTAAATACGTAACATACAAATCGTACGTATCTGACATACATCGGACGGAACGTAACGTACGTAAGGCTCGAGAAGATGACATATGTCGGACGTAATACGTAATGCATGTTAAAATCATGAAATCTCATATGTGTGTGACGCGTCCCGCCCTTCGATGAGGGGACTCGGTGATAAGATCATGTATAGCGAGAATCGGATGTCATATATGCAAATAACGTGTCCCGGCCCTTTATTAAGGGACTCGGTAGATAAAATCATGCATACCGAATCATATGTACGTAACGTGTCCCGCCCTTTGTTAAGGGACTCGGTGAATAATAATCATGCGCCAAACATACATAACGTGTCCCGGCCACCATCCCCACAAATGCCATCTCATCATAATCACATACGCATAACGTGTCCCGCCCGCAAGTACGAGGGACTCGGTGAATAATGCAGAGAAGTGTGCACGAGAACATGTCCTGGCCCGGGACTCAGTGAATCAGAATCGTATCGTGACGTACACACGAGATCATAACATGTCCTGGCCCGGACTCGGTGAAAGATACATTGAGTCGCGCGCGAGCGAGTAGTGCGAAAACATATGCATATGAAATCGTACTCGATGAATACATACGCTTATCAACATTTGAAGATTCGTAACAAGTCTCGGTTTCGCCGAGTTAGCATCGGAGAGTTATAAGTATTTAACATACGAAAACCTCTTCGGACTTTCCAAGCGATCCGGGTCGTGTATGGAGAACATTAAGACTTACGGAGAGAATATTCATATCAACTTACTTATACCCAAAGCTTAAATATCACTCTTATGTTTGCATACTTATATCGGATTTTCTATTTCGAATATTTACATCGCGCGCTTATATCAAAATATTCATATCAAATCATTCGTATCGGAGCGTTTATATCCGGATAGTCGAACCGAATGCTCATATCCTAATTACCGAACACTTATAACAAACTCGTAACATTAGTCAAAAGTTTCTATTGAGAATCATACGGAAATAAGACAAATAAAGCAATATACATAGGTCTCGGGTGTTGTGGGCCCACCTCGGATCAAATCAGGTAACGAACCTAAAAATGTGGTCATTATGTCTCATTACATTAACCTCGAAGATTTCAAGTTATTCCGGTTCCATTTTCAAGAGTTACGAACATTTGAACATTTACTTACAATAAAGCATAACTCATTTAATTCAATACTACTGAGCGAATAGTAACCAAATTCAAACTCGAATTTCTAGAATTAGAGTGGCCCCCGAGGCACACGTTCAAGCCTATGACGTCTAAGACATGCCAGAGAAGAAAAAGGAAAGCCTTACATACCTTTTCTGCGCTTACGCTACTCCAAATTCCAAATTCCAAGTTCGCCAAAATCTCAATTTGGTCATATTTACCGCTTACTATTCATAAGGCTTGAAATCCCAATCTTGAATTAGTTCTTGTCTACCGAAATTTCGACAAAGACCTCCCCCCCCGTAAATGCACCATCCCGAGAATATGGCTCGGCCCAAATCAACATACGAATCCGGGAATTCAACCCGCCAATCCAACAACAATACTAATAATCATAATAACAATATCGATAGATAATTCAAAATGTCCAAACCAACATCCAATCTTACCCGAAACCTTCCAACTCAATTAGAAACATTCATAACACATTTTCTACTTTCACATTCATAAACTATGTCAACAATTCCATACGTTTTCAACAATTTTTTCACAAATTCAAGAAACTATATTAACATCATATTACTTCTCCAAAACAGCCCACACACGGCTGCACACACAACACCATGGCCGAACACCAACATTCAAAGTTTCATAATTTCCATTCATTCCAACACACTACAACAATCAACATACCAATTAGAATTGGTTCCTCACTCTAAACATGCATCACTCATACACGGCCAGCCACACAAGCACACGGCCACACCCTCAAAATAATTCCATAGCAATTACAACTTTGTTTCAAATCATTAAATCCTCATCTCACATTATAGAATTCACACTACAACAATCAAACAACTAAATAAAATAAACTCATCACTCCAACACCTCACCAACCCATTCGGCCACACACACACATCCATATTTCATAAATTTCATTCACTTCTACACACTTCAATATGCACAACCATCCATAATACATAAAAAAAAAAGGTTGAATTCTTACCTTTTCCTTCAACTTCCTTCTTGGCTAGAATTGTGATTTTGTAAGAAAGGGTGATCCTCTTGCTTCAAAAACTATACCATGTCGAAGAGGACGTTCAAATTAGCGGAAATACATGAAGAGCCAAATTTTTGGAACAAGATTTTGGTCTCCTCTTTCTCTCTTCTCTTGGCCGAATTGGCCTAGCTCTTTACTCTTCATCTTTCTTTTTTTTTTCTTGCTTTCTTCCTCTCTTTTTTTAAAATATGAACACTCCTCCATATATATATATTCTCTTGCATGCATGTGAGGGGCACATGCCCCTCTCTCTAGATTTTTCTTTCTTTTCCTTTTCATTTTTCTAGAGTTTTCTTCCTTTTATTTTATTAAAAGATGACTTATTATTTTAGTCACCCTTTTCCCATTCTTTTTCTTCACATGGCCAATATGGCCCCTTTTGGAATTTTCTTGAATTCCCGTGAAATGACCATTTTAGCCCTCGACTTTTCTCAATATTACGATTTTGCCCCTAGCCTTCCGCATTATTTTCATAACCTGTTTTGCAAATTTCTCCTTGTTACCCTTAACCTTTCTCAATATTTCCCATACAATAATAGTCATAAATAATTTTGTAACGACTTGCACATCAAAATGATTTTTTTTTTTGAAAATCGTCTCGCCCTAACTTTCCAGGACGACTTCGAAATATCCAAACGTACAAAGTACGGGCTGTAACACATATAGCTATGTGATATATTGTGATGCTTCAGGTATTAGGTTGGGTTGTGTTGTGTATTAATGCAATACGGTAAGGTTATTGCTTATGCTTCTAGATAGCTAAGGAAGCACGAGAAGAATTATCCAACCGAGTCTTGAGTTAGCTGCAGTGATTCATGCTTTAAAAATGTGGAGGCACTACTTATACGGTGTCCATGTTGATATTTATACCGACCAAAACAGCCTTAAGTACATCTTTAAGAAGCAGGACTTGAACATACCTCAAAGGAGATGTCTAGAGTTGCTAAAAGATTATGATGTTGACATTCTGTACCATCCTGGGAAGGCCAATGTAGTAGCCGACGCTCTTAGTCTTAAATCCATGGGCAGCCTGTGATATTTTCAGCCAAAGAAGAGAGAGCTAGCCGTGAAGTTTGTCAGCTAGCCAGTCTGAGAGTTCGATTGATAGACTCTGGTGATACCGGAGTTACGGTTCAGGATACAGCGATCTCATCTTTAGTAGCTGAGATAAAGAAGCGTCAATACGAAGACCCTATTTTGGTTCGTTATCAAGATACAGCTCCTCAGAAAGAAAAGATCGTACACACCCGTACTTTCGTGAGAAGCACTTATTATATTTGAACGTAAGTATGTCGAGCTATGACTAGGTAAAACAACTTTGGATTATGAGGAACGAAGCATTATCAAGTATGATCAATGATAAATATCATGAATGGAGAGTTTCGGAAGATTCCGGGACCAAGCACAGCGGAGAAAATAAGTTTGTCGAAATTTTGAAAAAAGTTGGCAGAATTCTGGATAGAATTTTGGGTCAAATTTGGAGGGGTATACCTCTGGGTATATAAGGAGTTTTAAGGTGTTTCAAAAGCCTAAAATGAAGTTCTTCGAGTCTAGTTTCCAACGCAACAAACCGTTCGTCAATCTGACATCGGAGCAGGGAGTTATGGACGTTACAAGTTAGGCGGACGGAGCAGAAAAATGCTGCTACAGTAACCGGGTGCTACAGTACCCGACCCGAACCACACCTATAAATACCCCTCTAACCCATTAATTTTCACCATTTTCTCATCCTCTACATTTCTAGAGAGATCTTGAAGAAGTCTTGAGGGTTCTAAAACTCTCCATAATTTTCTATAACTTTCCATAATCCTCCATAATCCTTTCTAACCTTCCATAATCGTCCAAAACCTTTCCATATCATCAGGAGACATCAAAACCTCAAGGAAAATTTATGGAAGATAATTGTTCTTGTTTCTCTTCAAGGTGGTGGTGAACTTGGTCTTGGAAAGGGTGAATAGAGTGAAGTTCTTCCAATGGCCAGGTATGTTCTTCCTATTATTTACATGATTAAGATGATGTAAAGGTTTAGCAATTCTTAGAGAGGAAAGAATCATAGGAGAAAATCATAAACAGTTGAATTGAAGTTGATGGCCACGAGGTGAGTTTGAAAGAGAATTTTGGATTAATTTGAGATTAAATTGAATATAATTTTTTGATTATGGTATTATGGATGTTGTTATGGTTGGTTTGGAAATTGGAGAAACATCATGTGGGATGTTTTATGGAATATATTTGTATTGATATTGTTGTTGATGTTATTGGTATTATTTGGAAGTTGTTTTAGTATTGGGAGAAGGTAAAGAATATAGGGAGAGGTCGCTCAATTTACGTGCGCATTCAAAAAAAAGATTTCATTTGAATGCTTGAGACAAGTGTATGATATTAAGCCTAATGATAATATGGATGGTTTATGTGTAGAGTTGCGAGCTTGGAAGAATAAACGTTGAACGACTAAGGTGACCGAAAGGTATGTTAAGGCTAGTCCCTTCGGTTCAAAAGGCATGATTCCTATGCTATGATTCCATATATATTTCCATAACCTTCTTACTTCCAAAAGTTAGAAGTTCATGATTCTTAAAAGCTTCTTATGATACTAAAGATGATATGTTTTCTATGATGAACATGATGATGATGATTTTAATTCTAGAAATTCCAAAGATTATGATTTTAATGCTAAGATGAGATTACTGAGTTTGTTTCATGATTTTCTTGATTCCACTCATTGTTCTGGGATCTCACCTTATAATCATTGTTCCTTCAAGGTGAGGTCAAGCGATGATAATTGTTCCATAATATCGGAGGCTACGACCTTACGTCACTCCGATAAAGTGATAACTTTTACTTGGGCTCTCATACATGCTACTTATATTATATATGTACATGATATATATATTTATATGTACATATGGGGTAAGGGGAAAGGTGAGGCGTTATATACGCATAGCCACCTGATCAGTTGGTATATTATGATATCGTCCCGGACGCGGGATATATGGGATAAATGGATCGGGCCGTTCGTTCTGCGGCAATATATATGCAAGATGATGATATGATATATGGATCGGGCTGCACGTTCCACAGCAATATAAAATATTTATGGATCGGGCTGCACGTTCCGCAGCAATATAAAATATTTATGGATCGGGCTGCACGTTTCGCAGCACTATTATTTATTTATGGATCGGGCTGCGCGTTCCGTAGCACTATTATTTGTATTATATGAGGAATGTTTTTTTAAAAAGAAAGCTAAGCATGCATGATGGATTGTTAGGGTTTATTTGTTCTTCGTTTTCATCATATAGTTAGTGGTTGCAAACATTAGCTAACGCCATAAACTTTAGTTTATTTGGGAAAATAGCTAGGGTTAGGTAAGAACAAATAACAAGAACTCAGGGCTTTAAACCTTGTTTAATAAATTCACTTAGGAATAAGAGAAATTTACTTGGCATAATTAACCGTTCTTTATGCATACTTTCTTATCTTTAGAAAAAGCATAGATAGAAATATTTTTTTCTTATTGGGAAATAGTTCAGATTCACATAGAGGTTAAGTGCATCCATACAAACAGTCCATTAGAAGTATATCAAGATCGATACCCATGATCATACACTTTATCTGACGGGGACACAACCTTGGTTCTTTTTACCCATATATTTTCAACTTTAAATTTCCAATCACTTTAAATTAGTCCACAAACCAAATCAACTATAAAACCCTTTTCTGGAATACACAGACCGCAAGATTAGTATTAATACGTGTTTAGTAAACTTTTTACACCATATTCTCTATAAATTTAACCCTTAACCTCGTTGGTTACTATATTTGACAACGTACGACGTTATACCATTATAGGTGTAATTTGAGCGTATCAAATTTTGGCGCCGTTGCCGGGGAATACGATTTTGAAATTACTAAATAGTGTTTACTCTTCCTAAAGTCTTTGTCATATTCAACACACCTTTGCTCATGCCTCGTAAACCAGGTGATCATGGCCAACAACGAACTTCGATCGAGAATGTTTTTGTCATGAACCGAAGCGAGATGAAGACTTGCATCCGCAATCATTCATCCGAGGTTACTCTACTACTATCAAGTTTGATAATTCCCTCTATCATATGCTCAAACAAGAGGGATACTTTCGGAATGCAGTCAATGATGACCCTCACCAACACATAACAAACTTTCTGGATGTGTGCTCTTAGCATATCCAGCGAGGTATGACTCGAAGCCGGTTCGGGCCGAAACTCTTCAAATATTCGTTAGCCGAAGAAGCGAGAAAAATGGTTCACAAAGCTGCCCCGAAACCTCTATTGCTACATGAGAAGAGATGGTCGGAGAGTGTTTCTCGAAGTGGTATCCTCCGAGTAAAAAAAGCTAAAATTGATCATTTACGAGTTCAAACAACGTGAATGGGAACAACTTTTTGAAGCTTGGGAGAGGTACAAAGAATATTTGGATAGGAGTCCAAACCATGGCTTTCCGGATCGATTTTGAAGGGAGAAGTTCTATAGAGGGTTAGATCCATGACCCAAGCGATAGCCAATAATGCCGCGGCAAGTTGTTTTCATGAATAAGTCCTATGCTACTATTACTGATATACTTGATCGATTGACTACACATAGCCAAGTATGGCATTCAATTAATGTCACGACCCAACCCCGTGGGCCGCGACTAGCGCCCGAATCGGGCACCGTACGTGCTAACACACCGAGTATCGCTTATGTTAACAAGAAAATCAATAAGGTAATAACTCAAATATTTTAGAAAAATCCGGCGAGGTCTCTTGTTTTTCCTACCAAACCAAAATTTACCCGCACTCGAAAATACCGACAAAGGCCACACACGTTTCGTCATATTATATAAACACATACATATGCGAGCGACGGCAGGCTGCCGCGTGTAGATAACCGCCCGTACATATATCACATACACATACCCCCCGTACGTACGGAACCATAACCCACACCTTATGTCTGCAGTTTCTATAAATGTACGGGAACATACAAACATATGACGGGACGAGGCCCCGTGCACCGATCAAATATACATGAACGTGTCAAAAGACGGTACAAAATCGAGTCTTGACAAGGGAGCTCTTGAAAATAGCTGAACAGGGACCTGAAGCCGGCGGCTCGCACGAACGTATATTCGCACACGCGCGGTACGAACGCGGCCCCGAAGAGTGGGGGCCGCACGAAATATGTACCGAGTATAAAGCAAGAAACACAATAATCGAATTATACGAAATAAAGAGGACGGAAACGGGACAACAATCGGACCTCATAAAGCTTACCTTGAACATAAAACGTGCTTTCCAAATCATAATAGATCGAGTATCATAATTAAAGAAATCATCGGAACAAATGCATACATAACATGCCCCGCCCTATAGCAAGGGACGCGGTAAAATCATCATGTACGTGGTAACGTGCCCCGCCCTACTGGGAGGGACGCGGTGAAAGGAATCATCATATGCCGTCCTGGCCGCCTTCCCGTCATCACATCATCATACATACAAAGGGTCATATACATATATAACATGCCCCGGCCCTCTAGTGAGGGGCGCGGTGAATAATGCGGAGGAACCGCACGAATACACGCCCGGCCCGGACGCGGTGAAAGATGTCATAATAGTCCGCACGAGCGGTAGTGAGATAACCATATGCATGTAAACAAATCGACAAACAAATTACTTTTCAAAAACTCGACGGACAATTACATTTGCCGTCCTTCGAAATGTAGAAACAAATTCGAGTTAATCAAAATTGTATACAAAAGTTACGAACTTGGGAGTCAAAGTCTTCAGTCAACTACATCCAAATAATGTATGGCAATATTTAATGGGACAATCAAAACAATCATCGTACTTGCATACTACTTAAAATAATTCAATTAAGTCAACATAACAAAAATCTCGGGAATTGTGGGCCCACCGGGTTAAATGAGGCGGCGTGCAATTTACGTATAATAAGTCCTGGCATTACTTATGAGGGTTTTAGGGTAATCGGATCCATTCATGCAATTTCTAGGCACTTGGACAATTCTTGCAACTATACATAAGCATTTACTTTAATTCAATCTTAATGAATAGTAACCATTTTCAATCTCGGATTTCTAGAATTAGGAAAGTCCCCGAGGCGCGAATTCAAGCCTACACGCTAAGACATGCCAAAGAAAGAAGGGTAAGGCTCGCATACCTTTTGCGCTTTCGACGTTCTCCAAAACTCAATTTCTTTCGCCCAAAACCTATAAATGGCCATCCTTACCATAAGTTAACTATTCATGCAAACTTTAATATTTCATTTAAGCTTATACTTGTCTAACAAAATTTCGGCGGCACCTCCATTATAAATATGTCCCCGAGAATTTAACTCGGCTCAAATACCAACAACAACCAAACCAATAACATTAATCCACAACAAGTATCGCAATTTAACACAAATAGTCTTCCATTTTTCATAAAGTGACAACTTTAAACTAACTTTGCGTTTATAATTCAATATCCATATTTCCATATTCATTCACTCACCACACATCATCCCAACATCATTTAAAGGCATTTCATATAATTTAACATATTATTCAAAAATACATAAATTTTCCACCGAAGCCATAACTCCATTCAAAACTTCCATTTTTTTCAACAAACATATTCATAACGCATTATCCTTCCTCAAATTCATCAACAACCATCATAATTTGCAACCTAACAACTCATTTCTCATAATGTCACAAGATTACACTAAACGATTACAAGCTTCACATTCCGTTTCAATACAAACTTAAACCATTTCTCTTCATTTACATGCAAGGATCACTACAACTCAACTGACATACCAAATAACATTAATTCATTGCCATGTTCCACACACTATACTACACGGCCAACTACTATATTCCAACTTCAACCCAATTTTATTTCAACTTCCTTTTCAATGTGAATTCCTCCATAAACACAACTAGAATTCAACATAATTTTTAACTCACCATAATTATACAACACACATACACACACGGCCCTATGCACTCTTACACTACCATGCAAACTTCCATATTACCATATATTCTACTCATTTTTACCTGCACCCACAACACAAACTAACCTTGAAAACATAATTAAAGGAGATGAATTTTTACCTTGTTCTTCAAACTTCTTCACTCCACCAAGTTACTCAAACGACAAAACTAATGGGTTATCTTCCGAGATAATTGCACCACGTTGTAGAGGGACCTTGAATTGGTATAAATACCACAAGAAAATAATTTTAGAGCAATATTTTTGGTGGTGATTTTCTATGGCCAAACCCGAATTGGCTTCTTCTTCTTCTTTTTTTTTTTTTTTTTTTTTTTTGATCTTGTTTATCTCCACTTGTTTCTTGAACTTTCTCAATTTATAGAGAATTAAGCACATGGAAAAATTTGCTAAAATATTGGGTGGGCTTGGCCTAGTGGTAGGCCACCCCCAACATTGGGCCTAAATTTTTCAAGTGAATTATTTTGGCCCAATGACTTGTAGTCCATGTTTTGAAATTCCCAAATAAATTTTTAAAATTCCAAAATTGCCCTTAGGCCTTCCTCGACGCTTCCGCACTCATATTTTTCCATGAACAACTCGTGCTAAATAAAAATCAATCATTACCTTATTTCTTACAAAACCAAAAATATTTCCAATTTTCCAAAATTAGCACACTTACTAAAAATGGATATTGCCTCCAAATGCTTCCTTAGCATTTCCAAGTCATTAAAATCACACACACCAAATTTTTTAAGACAATCGAAAGTCTCTCGGGATAGCCTTGCCCCTAACTTCCGATAACTCCACGGAAGTTGTCCCGTTGTTCAAAATACGGGATATAACATCCTTCCCCCCGCTGGAACATTCATCCTCGAATGTTCAACTAGTCTTACAGGGTCGAGGGGAGGTCTTCCTTTATTGACACAACATACGATCACTTGCCACCTATCACTATTCCCCTCTTTCGATTGAACTACATCGTCTTTATCCAATTAGTACCTTGCTTATATCGTCGCATTGGTCGCCGAAAGCCGTACTCCCACTAGTATGGTCATGCACGGTATTACCCCCCTAACCTATACCTATACACACGCATATAATCACAAGCACCTTGCTCACAAAAAGACTTACTACTTCTACTCGGATCGTCACGACCCAACCCGTGGCGTAAAGTCGTGACTAGTGCCGAGTCACCCCAAACACATTCGTCAAAACCCGAATCACACACAAACTTGGCTTATGTGCACATATGAATATCAAACGGCTTCAAACACGTCTCAAACTCAAACACGTATATATACATATATCGAAAGTTTATTAAGGGCATACGGCGCACCAAAACATATAATATACAAACACACCGTACACATGGTAGGCACACAACCCACATATACGTCTACGAGTTTAAAACAAACCAACAGAATCATATGACGGGACGGGGCCCCGCCGTGCCCCGAACACACACACATATATGCAACGAACGAGTATATACCAAGATATAGGCTCCGGATAAAGGAGCACTCCGACACGGCAGATAGGTCTCTTAAATCGGCGGGTCACCAAACCGGTCGTCTGCCAGACTGCGGCATGAAACGCAGACCCCGAACAGTGGGTCGATAAAATATGTACCGAGTATGCGAGTAAAATACAAAAAATAAATCGAGTCACATCAAAATGTATACCGAAAGTAAGTACATTTCAAATTGCCAAATGTTTATTTTCAAATAGAAAGCATGCAAAAGTAAGGCACGAAAGGGCTATGGTCGCCCGCTCGTCGATGGCGCCATAACACAAGATAACACCGAAGGTTTCAAATCTCCCGTACAACCCGAACGCCACACATCATCACAACACATCATAAGCCATATCACAAAGATAACTCCGTAAACGGAACCCGGCCCTACGACAGGTTCTCGGAACCGTAACACAAAGATAACACCGAATATATCATAGTGCGCACGACAACAAAACCGGCCCGGGAACCGCGAACGATGTACCAACAAACCGCGCGAGCGCAGTCGTGAGGCAACCGTATGCAAAATCATTATCATAAGTTCAAAAAGTAAGTAAAATGACCGTTTGGGAATCGGGAAAATCGTCATACCAAACTCTCTCAAACGTCATTAGAAAAGTACAAAGGAAGGTCGCGGGACCCACGGACAGTGTCAGCCGAGCCGGGCCCGCCTATGGAAAACATACTCATCACACGCTCATACAACCTCCCACGACGATATCGAGGCAATCCGAGGCCCTTAGTCGAAAGTTATAAGCGTTCGTAGTTTCAACATCGTTTAAGAATAAAACTCTTTTGAAAACCAAGTTTTTATGCAACTTTAAAATCAATTTTTCCAACAACATCAAAACCAATATTTTCTCACATCAACATACGAGTACCAAAAGACAAACGCGAATCATAGACATGCTCGGATTATGAGAATGGAATTTCCTCGAGGCTAGTATCGTAGCCTATATTGAACTAAGACATGCCAAAAGAAAGAAGAGTTAAGCTTTACATACCTCGCACACAACGCTAATCCAAATCAAACTTATATCTCTAACTCCCCAAGATCTACATGACATTAATAAATACCAACGTCAACCAAGCATTTAGAAATTCATCTCCGGCTAACACATAATCCTACGGAAAATTGGGCGACACTTCCTTTATAAATAGACCAACCCCGAGAATTCAACTCGGCCAATTTCAACAACACAACAACACCAACAATCATTCCAATAATATCCATAATCAATTCAAACATATTTGAACACTAAAGATTCTTCTCCACACATTCCAACAACATTCCAATTATGCTTACCACAACTACATATTTACAAACCAACATATAATCAAACGAACGCATATTCAATTATCACTCCAAAACCATTCAAACAACATTCAAGAACTCTTTAAATAATTCATACAATATTTCCAACAACCCAACAAATACTCCATTCCACCCGAAATGGTCCCCAAACCCGAGAACTTCAACTTTAACACATTTCTCGGTTTCAAATCATGATTTGCTCCAACAATCCATGCTATAACCATGTCATTTCCATAAATATAAAAATCACACTAAACACACAAAATCTTCCAAAACAGCCCACAACACTTACAATACCAATTTGAATCATTAAACTCTTATTTCCAACATAGAATCCACATAACAACAACAACCAAAATTCTAAGAAAACTAATTCAATTTCTTACACACATAATAGGCCATATTCGGCCAACACACCCCTATATATAATTCATGATTTTTATTCACTCCACAATAAACCCAAACATGTTACATAGAACTTAATTCACACTTTAACACAACATACACACATGCACGGCTAAACTACCATACACACGGCTTCAACTTCAAATACGTAACTTCCATGAATTTCATCCATATTAACATACAACAACATACATAAACCTTCCATAACTCACAAAACAAGATTAGAATTTACCTTTCTTCACAACTCCTCAACTTGTCCAAAGTTGTCCAAGGATGAAAACGAACAATCCAACGCTTGAAACAACAACTCCCCTTATCAAGCACCTTCCAATTAGTAGATTTGCTTGGAGAAATAATTTTTGATGGCTTAATCTTGGTCTTGAAATTTCTCTCCTTGGCCGAATGGTTGGGGTTCTTTTGCTCTCAATCTTCTTGATTTTTCTTGCTAATGAAAATGATGATATAATGGTCCCTTAAGTCATTCCTTTATTACAAATAATGGCAACCATGTGGCCATGGCCCACTCAAAGGGTGTACTTGCCATAGCCATGATTTACTCCTCTCTTTCTTTCGATAATTGATAACTTTTCATATATTCCATCTTTGGTCCCGAAGTTTCTTTGATGTTTCCATACCAATAACGTCATACATACTTAGGTCACACGACAAAATCGAAGGTCACACGTCTCGACTTCGTATCCCGGAATGGTCTTAACCCTAACTTATCATAGTTAACCCGAATCGTCGACGTTCCAAATACGGGATATAACAACCACCCCGAACTGTGCGGAACGCATCTTATTTTCCTTTACCGGTCTATTCCTCTCGACCCATACGACCTCTCCAAATTTCCACCACTTTCAAAGTTATTCTAGATCGCTTTAGACTATTCTAGCTTTCCATTGCTTCTTATGACTAGTTGTGAAACTTCCGGGAAACTTCGGGAGTCACCCATCTGAAATTTCTCACTCTAGCACGCTTAACTTCGGAATCTCGATGAAATAAAATACTCTAACGCTAAATAATC
>NW_026714894.1:0-22898 GCF_029784015.1 Lycium ferocissimum | reverse complement strand
CATAACGCCAATATACCACACATTAGCTATAAGCATTTAGGTATTCAATTCCAAACGAACACCAAATTCTACAGAAATTTGGGCAGCATTTCCCCTGTAAATACACCAACCCCGAGATTTCAACTTGGCCAAATTCATTAACAACAACACCAACAACCAACTAGCAACATTAGTAATCAATTCCAAATGCATTCTAACATTAATAACTCTTTTTACATAATTCAGCAACATTCACAATATTCCAATATGCACACTTCAACTACTTACATTCAAATCAACATCAACACTTATACATTCGATTACTAATCTGAAACCATTCAAACAATATTCAAGAACGCTTTAAACAATTCACACAATTTTCCAAACAACCCAAACAACACTCCAACTCACCCGAATTCCTCTCCAAACCCGAGAACAACATAATCCACATCCTTTTCTCCCAAATTCATGAATTACACTAACAATCCACACTTTAACAATGTCACTTCCATAAATACAAAAATTACATTAAAAGCACATTAACTTCCAAATCAGCCCATAACCATTACAACATCAATTTGAATCATTAAACTTGCATTTTTCATCATAGAATCCATAACGACGATAGCTAGAATGCTAACTAGACTTTGTTCATTCTTAACACACAAGGGGGACCATTTTCGGCCAACACCATACACACACATATATGTGATTTTCATTCTTTTCTTCACACTACAACAATCAAAACATGCTAATTAGAATTAATTTACCACTTTTAACACAACACACACCCACACGGCCAAACACCATGTCACGGCTCAACTTCAACATAACTTCATCATGAATTCCTTCCATTTTAGCATACTACACACACACATAAACCATTCATAACACATAAAAACAAGATTAAAACTCACCTTTCTTCACAACTCCACAACTTGGCTAAGATGGTGGATGAGGAAAACAAGTAGGCTATTGCTTGAAACAACAACTCCACGTTACTAAGCACCCTTCAATTAGTAGGTTTGCTTGAAGAAATAATTTTGTTGGTGGCCAAATCTTGATCTTGAATTTTGAGGAGATGGCCGAATGGCCTCTTGTTCTTGCTCTCCAAAGCTTCTTGATTTTTCTTGAATTTTCCTAAGTGTTGAATGAAAAATAAGATGACTAAGTCATCTTTTAAAGACCAAATATAGATCATCCATGTGGCCATGGCCCACACCAAGGTGGCCGGCCACATGGTCCCTTAGTTTTTTTTTTTTTTTTTTCATATAATAATACACTCTCCAAAAATAGAATACTTTCCAAAAATAGAATTTGACCCCAAATGTTTCCTTAACATTTCCATGCCAATAAAATCATACACAACTTAAGCCTTTAAAACATGCAAAAGCCTCTACTTCGTATCTCGGGATAGTCTTGTCCCCAACTTATCGTAATTCACTCATGTTGTCTCGTTGTTCAAAATACGGGATATAACATCCTCCCCCCCTTTAGAACATTCGTCCTTGAATGTTAAACTACCCCTACGGGCCTTACAAATAGTTCGGGGGAGTTCTTTTATAGCTATCACACACAATTTCATTCATTGATCAACATAGTCAAGTAAAGAATTTAGATTACCTGTGGGCACCGAAAATAAGTGGGGATACTTCTTCTTCATCTGCTCCTCAGCTTCCCAGGTCATTTCCTCTCGGTTGTTGTTCCGCCACAGCACCTTAACAGAAACCACATCCTTGTTCCGCAACCTTCTTACCTGCCGATCCAATATAGCTATAGGCTGCTCTTCGTAGGATAGCTCCTTCGTGACCTGGATGTCATCTACAGGAAATATTCTGGAAAGGTCACCAATGCATTTACGAAGCAAAGAAATATGGAACACCGGATGCACTGCTCCCAGATCAGCTGGCAGATCCAATTCATAGGCAACTTTTCCTATTCTCCGAATAACCTGATAAGGCCCAATATATCTTGGACTGAGCTTCCCTTTCTTGCCGAATCTCATAACACCTTTCATAGGTGATACCTTCAGGAATACCCAATCACCAACCTGGAACTCTAAGTGCCGACGTCGATTATCTGCATACGATTTTTGTCGACTCTGGGCCGCTAGTAATCTCTCCCGAATAAGCTTCACTTTGTCTACCGCCTGCTGGATCATATCTGGACCAATTAATTCAGTTTCGCCAATGTCAAACCAGCCAATCGGTGACCTGCATTTTCTACCATACAAAGCCTCGTACGGTGCCATCTGAATGCTGGAGTGGTAGCTATTATTGTAGGCAAATTCAACCAGTGGCAAGTGATCGTCGCCTACCTGCGAAATCAATAACACAGGCCCGTAACATATCTTCTAGTGTTTGGATAGTACGCTCGGCCCGTTCATCAGACTGAGGATGGAATGTTGTGCTAAGACTCACCTGGGTCCCCAGTCCTTCCTGAAATGATCTCCTTAAATTTGTCAGAAGCTGGGCACCCTCGGAGATGATAGATATAGGAACTCCGTGAAGCCTTACTATCTCCTTAATATATAATCTGGCATAATCCTCAGCCGAATAAGTAGTGTTATAACCCGTATTTTATACATTGGGACAATTTGGTTTAACTATGATAAGTTAGGGTCCAAACCATTCCGGGATACAAAGTCGGGTCTTTTGACCTTTGATTTTGTTTTGAGGCATAACTTGTGCATGAATTTGTGGGCATGGAACACTTAGGAAATTTGGGACCAAATGGAATTAATGAAAGTTGGAAATCATGCATTATTTGGCCCTTTGGCCGTGCAACATTGATATGGTCCCACACACTTTGTGGACAATTTTAATTGGTCCAACACATGTGTGTGGGCCATGGACACTTGTGCAATTTATGTGGGAGCTTAAAAGATGACTTCTAAGTCATCTATACTCATTTCCAACACTTAGAAAAAAAGAGCAAGAAGTTGAAGAACCTAGAGAGGCTCTCGGCCAAGCCACCCAAAAAACCAACTCCATTCTAGCCATTCCAAAATTATTTCTTTGATGCAAAGCCACTAATTTGAGGTCTCTAAGTAACGTGGAAGTGTTTTTCGAGTCATCCAACCATTCGTTGTGTCAATTGCAAACCCTAGGCAAATTGTGGAGTTGAAGAAGAAAGGTAAGAATTAATTATGTTTTATGTGTTATAAAGGTTGTATGCATGTTGTAGTATGCTAAAATGGATGAAAATCATGAAATAGGGTATGTTGGAAGTGGGTCGTGTGTATGGTGTGTTAGCCGTGTGTATGTTGTGTTGTGTTGAGGTGATGAATTGATCTTATATAGCATGTTCAGTTGTTGTAGTGTGTAGAATGGATGAGAATCACTAATATATGCATGTGTGGTGATAGCCGAATGTGGGTCATATTATATGACAAAGAACGCATTAATATCGCTTAATGTTTTAGTTGTCGCCGTTATGAATTCCATGATGAGAATGAGAGTTTAATGACTCAAATTGATGTTGTAAGTGTTGTGGGCTGAATTGGAGGTTATTTTGCATTTGATGTAATTTGTACATTTATGAGAATGATATCGTTATAGTGTGGATTGTTGATGCAAATCATGATTTGAAAATGAGGAGTTTGTTATAGTGAAGTTCTCGGTTTTGGGGATAGTTTTCGGGCAAATTGGAGCAATTGTTGGATGGTTGGAAATATTGTGCGAATTGTTTAAGATGTTCTTGAATGTTGTTGGTATGGGTTCGGGTTAGTATTTGAATGTATGAGCGTTGATGAAGGCTTGAATGCAAGCCGTTGAATCGAATATATTGAAAGTTGTTGAATGATGAAAACGAGAGTTGTTAATGTTGTATTGCCTTTCGGATTGATTGTTAATGTTGCTAGGTTGGTTGTTGTTGTTGTTGTTGATGATTTGGCCGAGTTAAATTCTCGGGGTTGGCCTATTTACAGGGGAAATGCTGCCCAAATTTCTGTAGAATTAAGTGCTAATTTGGAATTAAATGCCTAAATGCCTATGGCTAATGTTTGGCATATTATGACTTATTTGTAGACCTTGGGCAGCCCGAGACGTAGGTTTACATTAGCTTGAGTTTGGAGTAGCTTGGAGAGCGTTTGAGGTATGTAAAGCTCAATCCTTTCTTCTTTTGGCATGCCTTAGTTACGAGTAGGCTATGACACGAGCCTCGAGGAAATCCGATTCTCGCAATCCGAGCATGTTTATGACTCTTATTCATTTCTTGAAATTCGTATGTTGATATGATGAAATATTGGCCTTTATGTCTTTGAAATATTTGATTTTCAACTTTTGTATAAAAAGTTTGGCTTTTAAAGAGTTCCGTAACTACGAACGCCCGTATCTTTCACAGAAAGGCTCGGATTGCCTCGATATGCTCATAGGTGATTGTATGATGTATGATGACTATGTTTTCCATAGGCGGGCCCGGCTCGGGTCAACACCCGTCCGTGGGTCCCGCGACTCTTCTTTTTGTAATCCTGACGACTTTCGAAAGAATTTGATTTGGTTATTATTCCGATCTCTAAGTATGGTCATTTTACTTATCATTTGAGTCTATGATAATGATTTTATGCATATGGTTACTCACGACTCCGTTCGTGCATTACATTATATCTTTCTCCGAGTCCGGGCCGGATTACGTTGTCGTGCGCACTTTGTGATACTCCGGTGTTATGTTGTGTTATGGTTCGTCGAGCCCCTCGCTCGAGTTCGGTTCCGCTTACATTTGGTGTTATCTTGTGCATGGCGTTATCTTTGTGTTATGATGTGTGACGGGGATACGGAGATTTGAAACCTTCTGGTGTTATTACGTGTTATGGCGCCATCGACGGGCGGGCGACCATATTTTCTGAGCCCTATGCATGATTTGTATTTTGAAAGTAAACATTTTGATATTTTGGAAATGCATTTACTTTCTGTACTTCTGTTCGAGTATGATTCAGATTTGTTTACTATATCTTCTGCTTTGCATACTCAGTACATATTTCGTACGACCCCCCTTTCTTCGGGGGCTCGCGATTCATGCCGCAGTGCGACGCACAGTTTGGTGATCCGCCAGTCTAGGACACCCATATCTGCTGTTTGGAGTGCTCCCCTCATTCCGGAGCCCACATTTTGGTATATATTCGTCCGTTGCATATGTATATATTTGTTCAGGGGTACGGAGGGGCCCTGTCCCGCCATATGATTCTGTTTGTCATTTAGAGGTACGTAGACGTGTATGTGGGTTATGCCCGTTACGTACGATTGTGTTTGTATGTTATATGTTACGGGGGGCGATCCCATTCGCCGTGGCGACCTCGTCGGCTTGCATTTGTATATGTTTTGGCCGTTGTGCCATTTGATAGCCTTCTTCGAAATATATATATATATATATGGTTGTGTTTGAGATGTGTTTGAGACGAGTTTGATATAATCGAGACAACATTTGATATTTGTGTCGGTATAAGCCCTACGTGTGTGATTCGGATTTGTGAATGTGTTTGGGTGCCCGGCTCGGGCACTAGTCACGGCCTACGGGGTTGGGCCGTGACAAGAAGTGGTATCGAGCCGATTCGTCCTCGGAATGTCTACGGACCGTGTCCACTAGAGTCTTGTTAATCGGTGTGTTGTGCACCACATCTATAAGCCCAGGAAGCTACGGGGCATTTAGGATGTTATCTTTCCTTCGATCTTAGATCGTGCGATAAGCCGTGTTATCGGGATGACTCTTTCTCGACGAAATGTTATGTTTTCGCCGATGCCTCCGAGGAAGGCCACGGTTGCCCGAAGGGCAAGTTTACGGGCGGCGGGTGAGACTAGCGAGCCCCTTGGGATGACTACTAGGGCTCGTGCCCCGGGTTGAGCAGAGATATTGTGCCCCGACGGCTGGTTACGCTACGCCGCCGGTATCGGAGGGATTTGGAGCGACCACGGGTGCGGCACGGGGGGCGGCTCCCCGCCGGCTCCGCGGCACCGGTGCACCTGTGCCTCCGGCCCCCCGGTCGGGGGCGGATGATGGGGCCTGCGAGAGGCGATCCCGGTTATTGACTCGATTGGTAGCGGGGCGGGTCCACGGACGAGGGAGTAGGGGGTGATCGGGCGACCGGCGTGACGGTTCGAGGGGCCGTGAGTTGCGACATGTAATCCGCCCACGATTTTTTCGGGTCGAAGCCCGCGAGAGGACCCTCGTGAGTTTATCGGACAGATGCTGCGTACATTACGGTTGATTAAGGCGACCGATCTCGAGTCTGTTGAGATGGCATCGTACCAGTTGCGGGATGTAGCCGCAAATTGGTATGAGTCCTGGGTATTGTCCAGAGGTGAGGGTGCCCCTCCAGCCGTATGGGACGAGTTTACTGAGGCCTTTCTGGCCCATTTTGCCTCCGAGAGGTACGGCGAGCCGGAGTAGATTCACGATTCGCGCGGAGCGTCGGGAGTACGGTTTGGAGTTTGACTCGGCGGTTAGATATGCGTCACTTGTGTAGCTGATATGGTGGACCGGATGCAGGTATGTGATGGGGGCGGACCGGTACATGGTCGATAGTTGTTTGGTCTTTGGAGGCCCGGCCGGTATGGACATTGCCGTCGGGCCCACGCCTGGGGTATGGAGGACCGACACGGAGGGCGCCGGCTCGATAGGGCTTATGATGGGGGCCGGCCCAAGAGGGCCGGTCCGGCCGGGTATTCGGGGATTTTCGAGGCGAGGGCGACCTCGGCGACGGCGGGCGGATATCCTCGCCCGGCCCGGCCACGGGGCACACCTCCACGGTTGCCGGTAGGAGATCGAGAGGGTGCGGATATTCGGGGGCGGCCGAGCTCCGGGTTTTCGGGCTCACGGTTGGACGGAGGCTCCGGTAGTCGGATGAGACCGCCCGGACCTCCGTGTTCCCCCTTTGTGGGAGACGACGCTGGAGAGTGTTTCCGTGCCACCGGGCGTGCTTTACTTGTGGCCGTCGGGGCCATCGATGAGAGATTGTCGGTTAGAGGTGGTGCGGCAGCGCGGCTCAGTCTACCGGGTCAGCCGGTGGTTCATCTTCATCCTCGGTACCTATGCGCCCTGCGGGGCGAGGTATGCCAGCATCAGCGGGCCGCGGCAGAGTACGTGGTGGAGTTCCTGGTTCTAGCGGTCCTTCTAACCGCATATATTCTTTGGCCAGCCGGCAGGATCAGGAGGCGTCGCCTAATGTCGTTACAGGTATATTACTGGTCTTCTCTCGAGATGTGTATGCACTGATTGATCCCGGCTCTACTTTATCATATATTTCTCCCCTTGTTGCTAATAAAATTGGGATAGAATGCGAACCGATAGAGCCTTTTGAGGTAGCTACACCGAGGGGGATTACGTTATAGCCGGCCGAGTTTATAGAGATTGTTCGGTAATTATACGTGGCCACGTACTAAGGCGGATCTGGTAGAGTTAGATATGACCGAGTTCGACGTGATTATGGGTATGGATTGGCTAGCTTCTTGTTATGCTAATGTTGACTGTCAAAAGAAGATAGTCCGTTTCCAATTTTCAGGGGAACCAGTTATAGAGTGTGCAGGTAATACCGCATCGCCGAGGGGTAAGTTTATTTCATACCTCAAGGCAAGAAAAATGATCAGAAAGGGTTATATTTATCATCTGGTTCGTGTACATGATTTAGAAGCAGAGGCACCGACTGTTCAGTCAGTCCCGGTGGTTAATGAATTTTTAGATGTATTCCCGGATGAGCTTCCGGGTCTTCCCCCGAGCGGGAGGTAGAGTTTGCTATTGATTGTTGCCGGATACTCGGCCTATATCTATTCCTCTATACGAACGGCACTGCGTAGAGTTGAAGGAATTGAAAGAAGCGGTACTGAGAGATTTATTAGAGAAGGGCTTTATTAGGCCCAGTACATCACCCTGGGGAGCGCCGGTATTGTTTGTGAGAAAGAAGGATGGATCGCTGCGGATGTGCATTGATTACCGACAGCTGAATAAGGTAACCATCAAGAATAAATACCCCCTCCCCAGGATTGATGATTTGTTTGATCAGTTGCGAGGTGCAAGGTGTTTCTCGAAGATAGACCTGCGTTCGGGCTATCATCGGGTACGGGTACGAGAGGCGATATTCCTAAGACGGCATTCGGGACCCGATATGGGCATTATGAATTCGAGTGATGTCGTTTGGGGCGACTAATGCTCCGGCCGTGTTTATGGACACGATGAATCGGGTATTCGGACCATTCTTAGACATGTTCGTGATTGTATTTATTGATGACATCTGGTTTATTCTCGATCGAAGCGAGCATGCGGATCATTTGAGGACGGTACTTGGCACACTTCGGCACCGAGAAATTATATGCTAAATTTTCTAAATGTGAATTAAATTTGTCTTCGGTGGCATTCCGGGACATATTATTGGAGCCGATGGCATCCGGGTGGATACCCGAAGATTGAGGCCTTAAAGAATTGGCCTAGACCTACGACGCCGGCGAGGTGCGTAGCTTTCTAGGGTTGGCCGGTTATTACGGGAGATTCGTAGAGAAATTTGCTTCGATTTCGGCGCCTTTGACAAGGGCGACTCGGAAAGGAGCTAAGTTCCGGTGGACGATGCTTGCGAGCGTAGCTTCCGGTTCTGAAAGAGAAGTTGACTACGGCTCCGGTCCCGACTCTTCCGAGGGACCGGACGGCTATGTGATTTATTGTGATGCCTCTGGTATTGGTTTGGGGTGTGTGTTGATGCAGCACGGCAGGGTGATAGCTTATGCTTCCCGGCAGCTCAGAAAGCACGAGAAAAATTATCCTACTCACGATTTGGAGCTAGCCGCGGTGATTCATGCTTTGAAGATGTGGAGACATTATTTATATGGTATTCACGTTGATATTTATACAGATCATAAGAGCCTCCAGTACATCTTTAAACGAAGGAAGCCGAACTTGCGGCAAAGGAGGTGGTTAGAGTTCTTTGAAAGATTATGATGTTGATATTCTATACCACCCGGGGAAAGCTAATGTTGTGGCGGATGCATACACTCGGTAGTAAGTCTATGGGCGAGCCTAGCGGACGTGCCATCGAGAGAGGAAAGAAATGATTCGCGAGATCCATCGGTTGGCTAGTCTTGGAGTTCGTTTGGGCGATTCGGAGATATTGGGGTTTGTTCGAGGTATTCTTTGAATCCTCTATTACGAGAAGAGACTAAGCGGCGTCAGTATGAGGATCCTATTACGGCACAGTACAGAGACACAGCCCTTGAGAAGGAAAAGACCCCGTTCGAGCTTACATCGGTGGAGCATTATTGCACAGGGGCAGATTATGTGTACCCGATGTTGCAGGGCTGCGGCGACAGGTTATGGGCGAGGCACATTATGCCCGCTATTCTGTTCACCCCGGGTCGACGAAGATGTATCATGATCTCAGATGCTTATATTGGTGGGATGGTATGAAAAGAGACATAGCAGAGTTCGTCGCTCAGTGCCCAAATTGCCAGCAGGTTAAGATCGAGCACCAGAAGCCCGGTGGGTTATTACAGGAGATGGAGATACCGTCGTGGAAGTGGGAAATCATTAATATGGACTTTATTACAGGCTTACCTCGCACTCCACGGAGGTATGATTCCATTTGGGTTATTGTTGATCGGTCCGGACGTAAATCGGCCCATTTCCTCCCGATCCCGGACTACCTACTCGATCGTTTCGGGAGGATTATGCCGGGCATTTTTATATTAAGGAGATTGTGCGACTTCATGGAGTTCCCATATCTATTATCTCCGATAGAGGTGCCCAGTTTACAGCTAATTTCTGGTGATGTTAGGGAGACTGAGTTGATTGGCCCAGATGTGATCCAGCAGGCAGTGGATAAGGTGAAACTCATTCGGGAGCGGTTGTTAGCGGCTCAGAGTCGACAGAAATCATATGCAGATAATCGCCGTCGACATTTAGAGTTTCAGGTTGGTGATTGGGTATTCCTTAAAGTGTCACCTATGAAGGGTGTTATGAGATTTGGCAAGAAAGGGAAGCTCAGTCCGAGATATATTGGGCCTTATCAAATTATTCGTAAAATAGGCAATGTTGCCTATGAATTAGATCTGCCAGCTGATTTGGGAGCAGTACATCCGGTATTCCACGTCTCTATGCTTCGTAAATGTATTGGTGATCCTTCCAGAATATTCCCTGTAGATGATATCCAGGTCACAGAGGAGCTATCCTATGAAGAGCAGCCTATAGCCATATTGGATCGTCAGGTAAGAAGGTTGCGGAATAAAGATGTGGCTTCTGTTAAAGTGCTATGGCGAAATAATAACCGGGAGGAAATGACCTGGGAAGCTGAGGAGGAGATGAAGAAGAAGTATCCTCACTTATTTTCAGAGCCTACAGGTAATCCAAATTCTTTACTTGACTATGTTGTTTGATAAATGAATTGTTGTGTTGGTTGTAAAAGAAACTCCCCCGAGTGCTCATAAGATCCCGTAAGATTTACCTAACATTCGAGGACGAATGTTTTAAAGGGGGGGAGGATGTTATAACCCGTATTTTGTACATTGGGACAATTCGGTTTAACTATGATAAGTTAGGGTCCAAACCATTCCGGGATACAAAGTCGGGACTTTTGACCTTTGATTTTGTTTTGAGGCATAACTTGTGCATGAATTTGTGGGCATGGAACACTTAGGAAATTTGGGACCAAAATTGGAATTAATGAAAGTTGGAAATCATGCATTATTTGGCCCTTTGGCCGTGTGGTGTGATATGGTCCCACACACTTTGTGGACAATTTTAATTGGTCCAACACATGTGTGTGGGCCATGGACACTTGTGCAATTTATGTGGGAGCTTAAAAGATGACTTCTAAGTCATCTATACTCATTTCCAACACTTAGAAAAAAGAGAGCAAGAAGTTGAAGAACCTAGAGAGGCTCTCGGCCAAGCTACCCCAAAAACCAAATCCAATTCTAGCCATTCCAAAATTATTTCTTTGATGCAAAGCCACTAATTTGAGGTCCCTAAGTAACGTGGAAGTGTTGTTCGGGTCATCCAACCATTCGTTGTGTCAATTGCAAACCCTAGGCAAATTGTGGAGTTGAAGAAGAAAGGTAAGAATTAATTATGTTTTATGTGTTATAAAGGTTGTATGCATGTTGTAGTATGCTAAAATGGATGAAAATCATGAAATAGGGTATGTTGGAAGTGGGTCGTGTGTATGGTGTGTTAGCCGTGTGTATGTTGTGTTGTGTTGAGGTGATGAATTGATCTTATGTAGCATGTTCAATTGTTGTAGTGTGTAGAATGGATGAGAATCATTAATATATGCATGTGCAGTGATAGCCGAATGTGGGTCATATTATATGACAAAGAACGCATTAATATCGCTTAATGTTTTAGTTGTCGCCGTTATGAATTCCATGATGAGAATGAGAGTTTAATGACTCAAATTGATGTTGTAAGTGTTGTGGGCTGAATTGGAGGTTATTGTGCATTTGATGTAATTTGTACATTTATGAGAATGATATCGTTATAGTGTGGATTGTTGATGCAAATCATGATTTGAAAATGAGGAGTGTGTTATAGTGAGGTTCTCGGGTTTGGGGATAGTTTTCGGGCAAATTGGAGCAATTGTTGGATGGTTGGAAATATTGTGCGAATTGTTTAAGATGTTCTTGAATGTTGTTGGTATGGGTTCGGGTTAGTATTTGAATGTATGAGCGTTGATGAAGGCTTGAATGCAAGCCGTTGAATCGAATATATTGAAAGTTGTTGAATGATGAAAAAGAGAGTTGTTAATGTTGTATTGCCTTTCGGATTGATTGTTAATGTTGCTAGGTTGGTTGTTGTTGTTGTTGTTGTTGATTTGGCCGAGTTAAATTCTAGGGGTTGGCCTATTTACAGGGGAAATGCTGCCCAATTTACGTAGAATTAAGTGCTAATTTGGAATTAAATGCCTAAATGCCTATGGCTAATGTTTGGCATATTATGACTTATTTGTAGACCTTGGGCAGCCCGAGACGTAGGTTGACATTAGCTTGAGTTTGGAGTAGCTTGGAGAGCGTTTGAGGTATGTAAAGCTCAATCCTTTCTTCTTTTGGCATGCCTTAGTTACGAGTAGGCTATGACACGAGCCTTGAGAAAATCCGATTCTCGCAATCCGAGCATGTTTATGACTCTTATTCATTTCTTGGAATTCGTATGTAGATATGATGAAATATTGGCCTTTATGTCTTTGAAATATTTGATTTTCAACTTTTGCATAAAAAGTTTGGCTTTTAAAGAGTTCCGTAACTACGAACGCCCGTATCTTTCACAGAAAGGCTCGGATTGCCTCGATATGCTCATAGGTGATTGTATGATGTATGATGACTATGTTTTCCATAGGCGGGCCCGGCTCGGGTCAACACCCGTCCGTGGGTCCCGCGACTCTTCTTTTGTAATCCGACGACTTTCGAAAGAATTTGATTTGGTTATTATTCCGATCTCTAAGTATGGTCATTTTACTTATCATCTGAGTCTATGATAATGATTTTATGCATATGGTTACTCACGACTCCGTTCGTGCATTCTGTTACATCTTTCGCCGAGTCCGGGCCGGTTCGTTGTCGTGCGCACTTTGTGATACTCGGTGTTATCTTGTGTTATGGTTCGCCGAGCCCTCGCTAGAGGGCGGGTTCCGCTTACATTTGGTGTTATCGTGTATGGCGTTATCTTTGTGTTATGATGTGTGACGGGGATACGGAGATTTGAAACCTTCTGGTGTTATGCTGTGTTATGGCGCCATCGACGGGCGGGCGACCATATTTTCTGAGCCCTATGCATGATTTGTATTTTGAAAGTAAACATTTTGATATTTTGGAAATGCATTTACTTTACGTACTTGTTCGAGTATGATTCAGATTTGTTTACTATATCTTCTGCTTTGCATACTCAGTACATATTTAAATGCGACCCCCTTTCTTCGGGGGCTGCGTTTCATGCCCGCAGGTACAGACGCACAGTTTGGTGATCCGCCAGTCTAGGACACCCATTTCTGCTGTTTGGAGTGCTCCCCTCATTCCGGAGCCCACATTTTGGTATATATTCGTCCGTTGCATATGTATATATTTGTTCAGGGGTACGGCGGGGCCCTGTCCCGCCATATGATTCTGTTTGTCTGTTTAGAGGTCTGTAGACGTGTATGTGGGTTATGCCCATTCTGTACAGTTGTGTTTGTATGTTATATGTTCTGGGCGATCCCTTTCGCCGTGGCGGCCTCGTCGGCTTGCATTTGTATATGTTTTGGGCCGTTGCGCCATTTGATAGCCTTGCCGTCTTCTGATATATATATGGTTGTGTTTGAGATGTGTTTGAGACAGTTTGATATAATCTGAGACAGCATTTGATATTTGTGTCAGTATAAGCCCTCTGTTTGTGATTCGGATTTGTGAATGTGTTTGGGTGCCCAGCTCGGGCACTAGTCACGGCCTACGGGGTTGGGTCGTGACAAGTAGTCCTGACTGGAAGAAAGTGGGCTGATTTTGTCAGCCTATCGACGGTAACCCAGATGGAATCATATTTTCGTAGAGTGCGGGGCAAACCTGTAATGAAATCCATATTAATTATCTCCCACTTCCAAGTCGGAATCTCCATTTCCTGTAATAGTCCACCGGGATTTTGGTGCTCGATCTTGACCTGTTGGCAATTTGGGCACTGAGCAACGAATTCGGCTATGTCCTTTTTCATGCCATCCCACCAATACGGACATACGAGGTCATGATACATTTTTGTAGCTCCCGGATGAACAGAATAACGGGCATAATGTGCCTCGCCCATAACCTGTCGCTGTAGCTCTGCAACCTCAGGTACGCATAATCTGCTCTGTGTAATAATACTCCATCCGGTGTAATCTCGAACGGAGTCTTCTCCTTTTCACGGCCGTGTGTCTCGTCGCACAGAACAGGATCTTCATATTGGCGGCGCTTTATTTCCTCCAGAATAGAAGATTCAGCAACTTCTCGAACAGAAATCCCAATATCTCCAGATTCGGCTAAACGGACTCCAAGATTTGCCAGCTGATGAATTTCACGAACCATTTCTTTCTTTTCTGATGGCACGTCCGCTAGGCTGCCCATAGATTTACGGCTGAGTGCATCTGCTACCACATTGGCTTTCCCAGGATGGTATAGAATATCGACATCATAATCTTTCAGCAACTCTAACCACCTTCTCTGCCGCAAATTCAGCTCTTTTTGCTTAAATATATATTGGAGGCTCTTGTGATCTGTATAGATATCAACATGAACGTCATATAAATAATGTCTCCATATCTTCAGAGCATGAATTACCGCTGCGAGCTCCAGATCATGAGTGGGATAATTCTTTTCGTGCTTTTTGAGCTGCCGGGAGGCATAGGCTATAACTCTGCCGTCTTTGCATTAATACACAACCCGGTCCAACACCGAGGCGTCACAATAAATAACATACCCGTCTAGTCCCTCGGGAAGAGTCGGGACTGGAGCGTAGTCAATTTCTCCTTCGAAAGCGGAAGCTTCGTTCACGAGCATCGATCCACCGGAACTTGGCTCCCTTCTGAGTTAGCCTTGTTAAAGGCGCTGAAATTGAAGCAAATTTCTCCACAAACTTTCTGTAATAACCAGCCAATCCCAGGAAGCTACGTACCTTAGTAGGCGTCGTAGGTCGGGGCTAATTCTTCACGGCCTCAATCTTCTGGGTATCCACCCGGATGCCGTCAGCTCCAATAACATGTCCCAAGAATGCCACTGATGTCAGCCAGAATTCACATTTAGAAAATTTAGCATACAATTTCTGGTGCCGGAGTACCCCAAGTACCGTCCTCAGATGATCTGCGTGCTCCTCTTCTGACCGAGAATAGACCAGAATATCATCAATAAATACAATCACGAACATATCTAAGAACGGTCGAATACCGATTCATTAGATCCATAAATACGCTGGAGCATTAGTCAACCCAAAAGACATCACTCTGAATTCATAATGCCCATATCGGGTCCTGAATGCTGTCTTTGGAATATCTGCCTCCCGTACTCGCACCTGGTGCTAGCATGACCGCAGATGTCACACCCTTAATCCGATAGGGTGTGATGGGCACCCGACCCTTACCTAGGGCCGATCGAACCCGCTGACTCTTGTAACATTCAAAATCATACTGGGCCCTTAGCCATAACATAAATACTTAACGGAAGTTTTTCGGAAAGTCAAATATGCTTTTCATCTTTTTCAAATCAAATAAAATCTATAATATGTAAAGCTTATAATACAATGCGTAATGATACATCGAACTTACGTAGCCGCTTACATAACCGACATCTTATACCCACGACACTGTCTGCAAAGTCTCTAACACGGAACATGAAACCATAACATAATACTCTGACTCGGCTGCACTCCGGAGAAAGTGGAGCTCGCCAATCCCGCTGGAACATCATCTACTAACATCTTCACTCACTCGGGTGTACCTGCGCGGCATGAAACGCTGCCCCCGAAGAAAGGGGGTCAGTACGGAATATGTACTGAGTATGTAAGGCATGAGTAACAACATATGGAAGGATACAAAGCATGAATAGTAACAAGACGAGAATATGGAACATATCATGAGATAAAGAGTAACCTGTACATCTGAGTGCCTTTTAGGCGGGTACCATGCATGCTTAGTGCTGCGGAACGTGCAGCCCGATCCATATAATATATTGCTGCGGAACGTGCAGCCCGATCCATAACCACATATCCCGCGTCCGGGACGGTATCATGTCATATTATACCAACTGATCAGGTGGTTATGCGTATATAATGCTCTCGCCTTTTCCCATATTCCCCATATACATATACATATATCATATTCATATATCATATAAGTAGCATGCATGAGAGCCCAAAGAAAGTCATGTATCTATCGGAGTGACGTAAGGTCGGTAGCCTCCGATCATATTATGGATTAATCGTGGTCGCTTTGTCTCACCGTGGAGGAACGATTATTATAAGGTGAGACTGTCAATGAAGAATAGCTTCACGAGGAAATAGCTTCACGAGGAAACATAAAATAGGATCATAAGGCATCAATTCATGTACTTTGGAATCCTTGAAAAATAGTCATCATTCATGAATAAAATTGAGAAATCAAGAAATAGCTCAACATTCTCATATCGTCATTGAAATCATAAACTTGGAACCTTTAAACATAGAATCATCATCATCATATTCATCGTAGGAAAATATTCTCATTTTTGACATCATCGTTGTCATTGTAAAACATATCCATCGAGTTGTCATGAAAGCTTACGGAGTCATAAACCTCCATTTTGGAAAGATACAGACATTTTAGAAAGCATTTACGGGTCATCGGGAAAAGAAATCATGCCTTGGAATTATAGACTTCTAACTTTTGACAACAACAAAGTTATGGAAGCATTTATGAAATCGTAATCTAAGAATCATGCCTTTGAAAGAAAGGGGCGAGCCTTAACATACATAAAAATCCTTATTTCAGACTCAACCGATAAATAAGTAATCATACTCGGGGGTCGGAAAGATAGTCGTATTAAGTTCTTTCAAAAATAGGTCGTTAAAACCAAACATAGAAAGTCGCGGGACCCCCGGACGAGCGTCAACCCAATCCGGGCCCGCCTATGAAAATTAAAGTCATTACTCGTCATGAAATCATTTGCGAAGATATCAAAGCGATCCGAGCCCTTTCTTGAAAGTTACGGGCGTTCGTAGTTACAAAACTCTTTTTGAAAACAAAACTTTTTATGCAACATTTGAAAACCAATCACACGAAGACATATAAACCATAGTTTGACCATATAAAGATGCCAACATCAAGAAGCAAATAAGCATCGTAAACATGCTCGGACTTTACGAATAGGATTTCCCCCGAAGCTCATAACACATCATAACTTACTTGCGTCTAGGACATGCCAAGAGGAAAGAAGGATAAGCTTTACATACCTTAGCCGCTTCCTAAGCTAATTCGGGCTTATGTCTCAGCTTCTCACGATCTACAATAATGTCATTAGGTATCAACCATTAGCCATAACACTTGAGAATCCAATTCCAAGCCATCACTTTATCTACAAAAATTTCGGCAGCATTTCCCCTATATACTCACCAACCCCGAGAGTTCAACTCGGCCAAATCACAACAACCAAACCAACAATCATAATAACAATATCGATAGGTAATTCAAGACATCCAAACCAACCTCCAATCTTACCCGAAATCTTCCAACTCAACAAAAACAATAACAACACACTTCTCTCTTTCAAATTCATAAACTATATCAACAATTCCATATGTTAGCAACATCATTCTCATGAACACAAGAACCTATATCAAAATCATAGTAATTGCCAAAACAGCCCGCAACAATTATCATTTCAACATGAATCATTAAACCTTCATTCTCACCATAAAATTCACAACAACAACAAGCAAAATATCAAGTAAACTCAATTCATTCCATCTACACTATGGCAGCCCCTACTCGGCCACCCCACCATCACACTCATGTTCATGAATTTCATCCATTTCTTCACATTACAACATGCTCAAAATGTTCATAATACAACAATCCAAACATGCTCAATAAATTAGTTCTTCACTCCTATATAACACTACCTACACACGGCCACACACAACATACCATATTTTCATGAACTTCACTCATTTCTACATTTCACAACATGCACAAACACCTATAAAACATGTAGAGAAGATCAAACCTCACCTTTTCTCATCCACCTTCTCCACTCGGCTAAGATGCATGATGGCAAGAACGGATGATTCTCTTGTTCCAACAACTACTCCACGTCGTAGAGGACCTTCTAATTAGTAGGAAAGCATGAAGAAAATGATTTCTCATGATCACTTTGAAGGCACCAATTCGGCCAGCCTTGGCCGAATGTACTCTTCCACTTTCTTTTTTTTCTCTCTTGAATTTTCTAGACTTGCAAGATGATGACTTCTGTCTTATTTAGTCATCACACACACACACACACACACACACACACACACACACACACACACACACACACACACACACATATATATATATATATATATATATATATATTTTTGGCACATGGCCATGCACATGACCAGCCTCTTTTTTTTTTCTTCTCCAATTTTCTAGAAATTTCTCAAGTGTGGAAAGATGATAAATATTAGTCTTGCATAGTCATCTTTGTCCATATACACATACTAAGCTTCCACAAATATATAATGTACGCACGTGCCATTTCATGGCATGAAAATATTGGTCAAAATGTAGGTGGGGCCCACGGCCACCTAGGCCTTTTGGCCATTTCATGAAAAATTCTTTCCAACTTTTAGCCTCAATTTTTCCTTATCCCGAATTTACCCTTAATTCTCCATTCCAATAAAAAGGATGAATACGCAACTTATACATTCTAAAAAAAAATCTATAACCTTGTCCTTAACTTCCCGCCATTAACTCGGAATATTCAAATGTACAAAATGTGAGGTATAACAGTAGATCTATCTTCGAGAAACATTTAGCTCCCTGCAACTGGTCAAACAAATCATCAATCCTGGGGAGGGGGTATTTATTCTTTATAGTTACCTTATTCAGCTGCCGATAATCAATGCACATCCGCAGCGACCCGTCTTTCTTTCTCACGAATAATACCGGTGCTCCCCAGGGTGACGTCTTTGGGTCGAATGAAGCCTTTCTCTAATAGATCTCTCAGCTGCTCCTTTAATTCTTTTAATTTTGCTGGTGCCATTCTGTACGGAGGAATAGATATAGGCTGAGTGTCTGGCAGCACATCTATCGTGAATTCTATCTCCCGTTCAGGAGGAAGACCTGGAAGCTCATCTGGGAATACATCTAGGAATTCATTAACCATGGGGATCGATCGAATAGTCGGTGCTTCAGCTTTTAAATCATGCACACGAACCAGATGATAAATATAGCCTTTTCTGATCATTTTTCTTGCCTTGAGGTATGAAATAAACTTACCCCTCGGCGATACTGTATAACCTGCCCATTCTATAACCGGTTCACCTGGGAATTGAAAGCGGACTTCCTTCTTTTAAAAATCAACATTAGCATAACAAGAAGCCAGCCAGTCCATACCCATAATAACATCAAATTCGGTCATATCTAGCTCTATCAAATCTGACTTAGTGCAACGGTCACAGATGATTATCGAGCAACCTCTATATACCTGCCTGGCTATAACAGAATCCCCTACCGGTGTAGCTACCTCAAATGGTTCTATTGGTTCAGGTTTTATCCCAATTTTATTAGCAACAAGGGGGGAAATATATGATAAAGTAGAGCCGGGGTCTATCAATGCATATACAGCTCGAGAGAAAACCAATAATGTACCTGTAACCACATTAGGCGACGCCTCCTGATCCTGACGGCTGGCCAAGGCATAGATGCGGTTCGAGGGACCGCTAGAACTGGATGCTCCGCCACGGCCTCTACCGCGTCAGAGTACGCCGCTGTTGTTTCGATAGAGAGAGCACCGTGTCGGCCCGGCTACCTCGGAGAGTGGTATGGCTTACTCTTTGCCCTTGGCCACTCCGTGAGCGGGATTTCCCCGATCATCCACTCGCTACCCCTCCGATTCGGATGTGGGTGATAGCGGAGGCGAGTAGGTAGGGAGCGACGGACGAGGATGATGGTGGACACACCTCTCACGGCGGCTCCCGGGTCGGATTCGAAATTGAGTATTTCATGAGTATATGAGTTCTAGAATTTCTTATGTGTGTATGGTTTTTGTAAAATATTATCCGTGTGCTAGTAAGACGGCGAGATGTCCCCGCCATTAGTATAAATCGGAAATCCCGAGTGGAGGATAAATTATGAGTGCAAGTGAAGTAGATATGGAAACCCGGAAGGGCGATATAGTAATTGTGTAGTTTGAACGGGGTGGGACCCGCTACAAAAAAATTTCGAAAAAATTTATTAAGGTGCCGAACGGCCCTAAATTACGTGGCAAAGATGTGTGAGGCAATGGACGCGGTGATATTTCGGTAACACATCCGAATGCATAAAAGTTTCGAAGTTAAGCGTCTTTGAAACCGAGCAATCCGGGATGGGTGACCCTTTCCGGGAAGTATGTCAGGAATTTTTCACAAATATGGATATGGAGACTAAAAGCGAAGTTGGGGTAACTTAAGTGGAATTTGAGTATGTGGAGTGATTAGAGATTCTAAAAAGGCAGTTCGACTATGGTCGCAATTCTGTACGCCATATTTCTGCGCCCCTGTTTTCGGTGAAGCTCTGTTTACTACACTCCTGTGCTTCTGAACCCGATTACGTATCTGTTTAACATACCTCTGTACGTCCAACTCCGATCATGATTCTGTCCGATATCCTTCGGTACGTCTGATTCTGATTTCAAATCTGTCTGATGAATTTCGTACATCGACTCGATACGAATACTGTACGATATATTTACGTATATACGCCCCGGATCACGAATACGTCGACATACGTACGTACGCGACCTCGGTGTGAATCGTCGATATATGTGTCTATACGTACGATTCGATTTCGAATCGTCAGATAAACCTCTATATGTCGACTCGATTATAGATCCGTACGATATACCTCGTACGTACGCTCGATTTTGAGACCGCTTAAGACACGTTGGATTATGCTTCGGTCTGCCGCACTTTCGTGCTTCTGACTCCGGATAAGACTCCGTCTGGCGTCCGTTTGACCTTCTAGTTCTGGTTAAGATTCCGATTTAAGACGGTACGAACGGCCCCAATACGGTGATATCAGAAAAAGATGGATGAAGTTGGAAAATGAAGGCCGTTACAAATTTTTCGATCAAGTGCAAGTATGTAAGTGGCAAGTAGACCTCCCCGACTGAATTTGATTTACCATGAAGTTGAATTAACATTCGAGGACGAATGTTTCAAAGGGGGGAGGATGTTACATCCCGTCTTTTTGCATAATGGAAAAATTCGAAATAATTGTGAATTATGAGAAAGGAGGCTATGTTTGAAATTTTCTTAGTATGTGTATGCCGGTTATGGAAGTTTGGATGCTAGAATATTGGAGAAGGCCTAAGGGCAAAATTGGAATTTCGGAAATTTGTTTCGGAAATTTTAAATTGCGATTCATGAAGAATTGGGCCAAAAAAAAAATAGGAAAGTTGAGGCCCAAAGGAGCCCAACCGGCCATGAAAGGCCAAGTCCATGCAAATTAATTAATTTGGCATGTGATTAATATGCATATAAGAGAGGGTGGCTTCATGAAGTTTCAAGAAAAACAAAAGAAAAATCAAGAAAGAAAGAGAGGAGCCATTCGGCCCCAAGGAGAAAGAAGAGAGGAAAAAGAAAAGAAAAATTTTCTAGTCTTCCATCTTGGTTCAAAAAATTCATCTCTCTTGGAATTATTACTAAGCTCAAGCTCCTCTTCAAGTTGGCATAATTGTGTTGGCAAGAAAGTGCTTCCTTTGGCAAGTGGAGAGAAGTTGGGAAAGGTAAGAATTCTTATTTTATGTTGAAGGAATTATGTATGTGTTGTAGTATATGTAGAGTACATGAGAATTATGGAAGTGTTGCATGCATGTGGTGAGCCGTGTGTGTGTGTGAATATATATATAGCCGTGTGTGTATGTGTATGGTGTATGGCTATGGTAAGTTGAGTTTTGTATTGTGTTTTAGTTGTGGTTATGATGGAAATTCATGTTGGAAATGAAAGTTGAATGAATTTAATGGAAATTGGAAAATTAGGTGTTGGCCGTGTGGTGCTATATATGTAAGGGGATTGGTTGAATTTATTTGGAATGTTAATTATGTTGTTATGGTATTGTGAAGTAAATAGAAGATTAATGGTTT
Source organism: Lycium ferocissimum (assembly GCF_029784015.1). Classification (NCBI taxonomy): domain Eukaryota; kingdom Viridiplantae; phylum Streptophyta; class Magnoliopsida; order Solanales; family Solanaceae; genus Lycium; species Lycium ferocissimum. The sequence goes on along the minus strand of NW_026714894.1, from coordinate 1,151 downwards.
TGTTGGAAGTTGGAAGTTTTGAACGAATTATGGTTTCGGTGGAATTTTTGTATAATTTGGGAAATAATGTGAAATGTTCTTGAATTGTATTTAATGGTCTCGAATGAGCAAATGAGTATGAAAATATTGATATTGGTTGGAAAATGTGAAGTTCGATGGAAGTTGTTGCCGTATGTAGAAAAGAAAACTAGTTATGCTACGTTGTGTTTATAATGATTCTTGGTATTGTTATTGTTGTTAAGAATGTTGGTTGGTTGTTGTTGTTGATATTTTGAGCCGAGTTGAATCTCGGGGGTGTGGTATGTATGGGGAAGTCTTTGCCGAAATTTCGGTAGCCAAGTATAACCCCAAGTTGAAATATTAGTTTGCATGAATAGTAATTGGTAAGAATGACCATTTGCAGTTTTTGGACGAAACGGGAATTGAGATTTGAGGAGCGTAAGGCGCAGCTCAGGTATGTAAAGCCTTGCCCTTTATTCTTGTTACATCCGGCATTTTTGCCCATTTGGAAATCTCGAACATAATTTTGGTTGGTAAGAAATAAGGCCAAATTTGGATTTTTCTTAGTAAGTGTATGCCGGTTTTGGAAATTTGAACGTGAAAACACCGGAGAAGGCCTAAGGGCAAAATTGGAATTTTGGAAATTTATTTCGGAAATTACAAAATATGATTCTTGAGGGATTGGGCCAAGAAGACAATAAGTAAATGAGGCCCAAACATTTGAAGGGGTGGCCGGCTATAAGCCAAGGCCCAACCCAAGTATAATTAATTTTTGCATGTGCAAATTAATTATAAGAATGATCTTTAGCCATAGAATGTTCAAGAAAACAAAAGAAAAACCAAGAAAAAAAGGAGAAGAGAGAATCGGCCAAGAGAGAAAAAGAAAGAAAAAAAAGAAGAGAAAAAAATTCTTGGAGCTTGGATGTCAATTCAAAAACTTGGTTCTTCTTGAAATCTTACTAAGTTCATGGTGCTCTACAAGTTGGTATAACTTTCAAGACAAGGAAGTGTTTCCTTTGGCAAGAAGAATTTGTTGGAAAAAGGTAAGATTTCTATGTTCTTGAATTATGAAATGAATTTGTATGTTATAATCATTGGAATTGGGTGAAGATCATGGAATTGTGTTTGTATGTGTGTGTGCGTGTGGTGTG
>NW_026714893.1:0-21888 GCF_029784015.1 Lycium ferocissimum | reverse complement strand
TGTCCCAAATAAAGGGTTAAATCCGCCAAAATCTACAATTTGGTCATGTTTACCAAACGTTGATTAGCGCATTTAGAATCGTCTTTAAAATTCAAGACTGCTACCGAATTCCAAAGATTTCCCTGTAAATACACCATACCACCAAGTTCAACTTGGCCAATTTCAACAACAACAATTCCGGGAATACAACCCGCCAAACTATCAACATAAAGTCCACAACCATGCTAACAATTTCCACATTCAATCCAAGCTACGTTATAATAACTCAATGAATATACTACTTCCTTCAAAACCTTCCTACTCCAATGAAAACAATAATAATCTTATAAAACATATTCCAACAATGCTTACAATATTCACAATGATTCAATCGTACCCAAAATTTTCAACAAAGATGTAATCACACATTTTTCTTGTTCTAGATTCATAAATCATATCAACAACCACTCATTATCAACATCATTCATGCAATGGGAACTTAAGCTAATGTCACATACTTCTTCAACATTCATAACAATTACAACTTCATTCCAAACCATCCCGTGTTTCTGCACGTTCAAAAAATTTGGACATAATTGCGATTTGTGAATAAGGCCATGCTTTGACTTTATGCGAAGTGTGTATGTTGTTACTTATGGGAAGTGTTGGCACGGGAACATTGAGAGGGCCAAGGGCAAAATTGAATCTCGAAATTAGTTTCGGGAAATTGCAACATATGATTTATAAGCAATTGGGCCCAAAGGAAAAAAAAGAGAAAATAGGCCCAAAATCGGTGGGTGGCCGGCCAACCCATGGCCCAAACCCACCAATTTATTAAATTTTTGACAGCAAATTATATAAGGATTGTTATCCTTTAGAAACTTCAAGAAAAAAAAAAAAAAAAAGAGAAATCAAGAAACAAAGAGAAGAGAGGAAACGGCTAGAGAGAAAAAAAAAAGAACAGAGAGAAAAAAATTCTGGAGCCTCTCCATCCTCGATCCAAAAATCTTGTTCTTTGAATTTCTTAACAAGCTCAAGGAGTTCTTTCGACGTGATATAATTGGTTAAGCCAAAGAACTACGTTTGCGGGTTGAAATTTGGAGAAAAAGGTAAGGATTTCTTGTTTTTATGTTATAGACGATTTAATGGATGTTAGAGTGCATGAAGTCGGATTGAAATCATGAAAATTATGGTGTGTGTGCATGCATGGTGTGTGTGGTGCGTGTGTGTGTGTGTGTTGAGGCCGTGAGCCATATATTGGAGGAAGGGGGCAGAAGTTGATTTTATCTAGTTTGTTAGTTGTGTTGTATAACATTTGTGACGTAAATAAGCCATAAGTGATTCGAATTGGCATTGAAATTTGCATGTATGTCATTATGGAAAATTTAGTGTGTTCATAAAGTTTTACGTAAATGTGGAAGAAAGATGAATCATGATTATGGTTGATGAAATTGGGACATGGAAATATATTAAGGGTATGTATGTTGAAATTAGAAATTTCTTGGATGGATTATGATTTGATGGAAAGTTTTGTATATATTGTATATTTTGTGAATATTTTGTAATAATAACGATATGAAATGTCTCCGAATTATATTTGAATGGTTTTGATTAGTAAATGAATATGAAAGCGTTGACATGAAGTTGGAAGTGTGAAGTTGGAATGAGAATGAATGCATTATGTAGAAAGGAAGACTAGTGTGTTCTATTGTGATTGTTGATATTATTGATGTTGTTATTGGGTTGTCGTTGTTTGGAGCCGAGTTGAATCTCTGGGTGCTCGTATTTATAGGGGAAGCGCCGTCGAAATTTCGTAGCCAAATAGAAACCAAGATTGAAATGTTAACTTGCATGAATAGTAATTGGTAATCGTGACCATTCGTTGCATTCGGACGAAACGGACTTGAGTTTAAGTGAGCGCGAGCCATCCGTAAGGTATGGTAAAGCTATTCCTTCCTCCTTTTTTGGCATGTCCTAGGTATACTAGGCTTGAATTTAAGCTTCCTGGTTATTCTTTGTCATTTTCGAAATCAATCGAAATGAGCACTATTCATTCAGCCGAATTGAACTAGTATCCTCCTAACTTGTTGGAAAAATGCTCAAACGTCCGTAACTTGCCGAATGTAATCGAATTGCCTTGAATCTTCCATGAATGACTCTATTAAGTGATATTTTATAAAACTTTTCAAAACCATTCAAGGATGTGATATTTTCTAAAGCTTCCTAAAACCACTCCGGAGTGCAAAGTGATATACTATTTCCTAAGGCTTTTCCAAAACCACTCCGAAGGTACAAAACCATTCAAGGAGTGATATTTTATAAGACTTTTCAAAAACCACCCAAGGGGGTGCGATATTTTATTATTATTTATCGCTATGCCCGGCGGGCCATCGTTATTATTATGCCGGAAGCGGCAATGCCCGAAGCGGGCCATCTTTATTATTATGCCGGAAGCGGCAATGCCCGGAGGGGCTATTCATTATTATGCCGGAAGCGCGATGCCCGAAGGGGCCATTATCGATATCGAGCTTCAAGCCGTCACCACGGGGCTATTATTATTATTATTATTATTGTTATCGTTATTATTATTTTTTGGCCGAAGCTGCTGTGATGTACCGTGTCACTTATTCTCCGGATTTGTTAATCGGATTGCAATTATTTACTTAAGGCTTGCTTGCGACCAGACATCTACTTATGTCTTCTTAAGGAAGCGTTGCGGGTGTATTGGGTTGTATGTGATTTCTTCCTCTTAAATTGCGCGGTGGTTATTATCTATTTATTTTCTTACATATTCGCACATATCTGCATCGACCCCTTTCTTCTCGGGGTCGCGTTTCGTATTCCAGGTTCAGTGGACGCGACCAGGGGACCAGCCTTAGAGGAAGATAGCATCGAGTTAGACAGCCCATTTGGTTCGTGAGATCGTCCCCGCTTTGGTATAGCTTTATATATTGTACAAAGTTATACTTTATAGAAGTCTCATGAACCGTGGGAGTCATGGTTACCGTTTGGCCTTGTCGGCCGTTATTTTGTTGTACCGTAAATGCGCAGGCCTTTGGCCGCCTTGTGTTATGTTGTATGTATCTATATATCATGTTTTGAGATACCGAGTCACGTGTCGATTTTGGTATTTCATTTACAACTTTCAGTCTCTTGTTTTAAAAGAAAAAAAAAAAATCGAGTTGACGTCTAAGGGTTCGCTCGACTCGACGAGGGTCGGGTGCCCACACACCCTCGACGAAGGTTGGGGTGTGACAAAGTGGTATGGCAGCGGTGCCGGGCCTCGGTATGTTCAGCATCGTGTCTAGTAGAGTCTTGTTTACGCTGTGTTGTGCACCACATCTATAAACAGAAGTTACGAGACATTAATAGGGTGTCATTCTTTCTTTCATGGTGTAGATCGTGCGTAGAGAGCGGTGTTAGACATAAAGTCCCTAATTTAATGATCTTGTGTGCTTTCGCACGCCGCCAAGAAGGGTAAAAGCGACAGCAACCTCGCATGGCAAAGGCTTGGGGACGAGGTAGCCAGCCAAGCCCCCCGTGTCTACTCAGAGCCGACATACGCCGGGATACGTATCCAGCCCCCGAGTCCTCCTACCCTCCCCATCGCCGTGAGGAGCCGAGAGGGCACTCGATCCAGCAGCCCTGGCCTCCGCCCTCCAACACCAAGATCGGGATCTCCGTTTCCCCAATCGATGCCCGTCGTCGGGAGATTAGAGAAATGAAAGACGCCACACGTTTGTCGACTCAGACAAGTTACTCGGGGTGACAAGAGAGAGGAGTTACGAGTATCCCGATAGGGTCGTTAGTGCCGCAGCGCGGGATTTTCACATTAAGTCCCCCCGGAGTTTAAGGGCACCCGACCCAAATGTCATCCCAAGAGTTCATAGAGATGGCATGCAACATTTTAGACATAATGAGGGCGGCCTACGAGTTCCGGAGCTAGCCTCTTATAGGCCGGCAGTGGCACAGCAATTAATCGGTTTCGTCCCCGGAAGTTATCCGCAGGGGAGGATGCCCTCCGCCGACGTGGCAGAATTTTCGCATGCCTTCTTGCGCCATCATATGCCACCGAGTCGAGGCGGCAAGAGTTGGACCCGTTTTCTTCACTCGCAAAGCAGTGTAGCATGTCTCATAGAGAGCATAGTGTAGTAGTTTAATTTCTTTGGCGAGATATGCCCCTTTCTTCCGTGCAGATAGATACGGAGGATAGGATCCATCACTACGTGAGAGGATTAGAGCCGGACAGAGGCTGAGGCTGGGCGGCGCTGCCACGCACCAGCATGCGGATATAGCTCGTGTTCAAGCTTATGCCTGTGGGTCGAAGATCGGAAGCGCGCTGAGGTCGCCCTAGCAGTGGTGGGGCAGCACCCCAAGAGGGCTGGTTGGAGGGGCTTAACAAAGGTTCTACTGCAGAGAGCAGACCCCGCCCAGCGCGTCTTCGCGCTTCGAGGGTCCGCGGGGGGTAGAGGGCATTCCCCTATGGCTTTCGGAGTTCTTCCTATGCGCCAGTGTCCCGGCGCAACAGTATGGTCGGGGCAAGAGGCGACGGCCCCTCCTCGATGTGCGACTTGCATGGGAGACGCCATGTGGGGACGATGCCGACGGGCGTGTGTTATACTTGTGGTGATCCGACGCACTATGCTGCAGAGTGTCCACAGGAGTGGGCCACATCGTCTCCGGAAATTGGTAGCCGCGTCGTCACCTTCGATAAGAGCCCCGAGACAGACCTCGTACTTTCCGGTCGAGGTAGGGGCAGAGAGCACCTAGTCCTGCAGGCAGACCCCACATCGCATCTATGCACCAGCGGAAGACCAGTCCCGAGGCACCACAAGATGCACCACTGTAATCTAAATTCTCATGCCGATCGTTTTAATTTATGGATGATTTATACGTGTTATCTACTTAAAGGACCTTTCCCCAAAGTACTTGTAAGACCTATAAGGCTAATTTAACATTCGAGGACGAATGTTCTAAAGTGGGGAGGATGTTACATCCCGTGTTTTTGCACGTTCAAAAATTTGGACATAATTGCGATTTGTAAGAATAAGGCCATGCTTTGACTTTATGTGAAGTGTATGTTGTTACTTATGGGAAGTGTTGGCACGGGAACATTGGAGAGGGCCAAGGGCAAAATTGGAATCTCGAAATTTGTTTCGGAAATTGCAACATATGATTTATAAGCAATTGGGGCCCAAAGGAAAAAAAAGAAAATAGGCCCAAAATTGGGTGGGTGGCCGGCCAACCCATGGCCCAAACCCACCAATTTATTAAATTTTTGCATGTGCTAAATTATATAAGGATTGTTATCCTTTAGAAACTTCAAGAAAAAAAAAGAGAAATCAAGAACAAAGAGAAGAGAGGAAACGGCTAGAGAGAAAAAAAGAAGAAGAGAGAAAAAAAATTCTTGGAGCCTCCATCCTTGATCCAAAAATCTTGTTCTTTTTGAATTCTTAACAAGCTCAAGGAGCTCTTCGACGTGATATAATTGGTTAAGCGAAAGAACTACGTTTTGGCGGGTTGAAATTTGGAGAAAAAGGTAAGGATTTCTTGTTTCCTTTATGTTATAGACGATTTATGGATGTTAGAGTGCATGAAGTTGGATGGAAATCATGAAAATTATGTGTGTGTGCATGCATGGCCGTGTGTGTGTGTGTGTGTGTCGAGGCCGTGAGCCATATTGGAGGGAAGGGGGTGAAGGATTTTATCTAGTTTGTTAGTTGTGTTGTATAACATTTGTGACGTAAATAAGCCATAAGTGATTCGAATTGGCATTGAAATTTGCATGTATGTCATTATGGAAAATTTAGTGTTCATAAAGTTTTACGTAAATGTGGAAGAAAGATGTGAATCATGATTATGGTTGATGAAATTGGGACATGGAAATATATATAAGGGTATGTATGTTGGAAATTAGAAATTTTGGATGGATTATGATTTGATGGAAAGTTTGTATATATTGTATATTTTGTGAATATTTTGTAATAACGATATGAAATGTCTCCGAATTATATTTGAATGGTTTTGGATTAGTAAATGAATATGAAAGCGTTGACATGAAGTTGGAAGTGTGAAGTTGGAATGAGAATGAATGCATTATGTAGAAAGGAAGACTAGTAGTGTGTTCTATTGTGATTGTGATATTATTGATGTTGTTATTGGGTTGTTGTTGGTTGTTTGGAGCCGAGTTGAATCTCGGGGGTGTCGTATTTATAGGGAAGTGCTGCTGTACTTCGGTAGCCAAATAGAAACCAAGATTGAAATGTTAACTTGCATGAATAGTAATTGGTAATTGTGACCATTTGCAGATTCTCGACGAAACGGGACTTGAGTTTAAGTGGTAGTGAGCCATCCGTAAGGTATGTAAAGCTATTCCTTCCTCCTTTTTGGCATGTCCTAGGTATACTAGGCTTGAATTTAAGCTCGGGTTATTCGTCGTCTAAAACCCTGAAATGAGCACTATTCATTCCAAGGCAATTGAACTAGTATCCTCCTAACTTGTTGGAAAATGCTCAAACGTCCGTAACTTGCCGGAATGTAATCGAATTGCCTTGAATCTTCCATGAATGACTTATTAAGTGATATTTTATAAAACTTTTCAAAACCACTCCGAAGGAGGTGATATTTTCTAAAGCTTCCTTAAAACCACTCCGATGGGGGTGTGATATACTATTTCTAAGGCTTTTCCAAAACCACTCCGAAGGGGGTGTGTACAAAACCATTCCGAAGGATGTGATATTTTATAAGACTTTTCAAAAAACCACTCCGAAGGGGGTGCGATATTTTATTATTATTATTATGCTATGCCCGGGCGGGCCATCGTTATTATTATGCCGGAAGCGGCAATGCCCGGCGGGGCCATCTTTATTATTATGCCGGGCGCACGTAACGCCGGCGGGGCTATCTTCATTATTATGCCGGGAAGCGCGGCGGCCCGAAGGGGCCATTATCGATATCGGCCGGGCGGGCCGCCCGGGCGGGGCTATTATTATTATTATTATTATTGTTATTGTTATTATTATTTTGCCGGAAGCGGCGCGTGTGATGTACTGTGTCACTTATTCTGGATTTGTTAATTGGATTGCAATTATTTACTTAAGGCTTGCTTGCGACTCTGTACATCTACTTATGTCTTCTCTAAGCGAAGCGCTTGCATATTGGGTTGTATGTGATTTTCCCTCTAAATTGCGCGGTGGTTATTATCTATTTATTTTCGCTTTACATATTCAAGACATATTCCGTACCGACCCCTTTCTTCGGGGTCGCGTTTCATGCCCGTGTGTTCGGTGGACGCGACTGGGACCCAAATAGATAAGATAGTATCGGGAGTTAGACAAATCCATTTGCTCCGAGACCGTCCCTCGTTTTGGTATAGCTTTATATATTGTACGTTATACTCTATAGAAGTCTGCGAAACGTAGGGAGTCATGGTATATATCGTTTGGCCTTGTCGGCCGTTATTTTGTTGTACGTAAATGGCAAGAGGCCTTTGGCTCGCCTTGTGTTATGTTGTATGTATCTATATATATCATGTTTTGAGATACCTCGAGTCACGTGTCGATTTTGGTATTTCATTTACAACTTTCAATTCTTGTTTTAAAAGAAAAAAAATTGAGTTGACGTCTAAGGGTTCGCTCGACTCTGACGAGGGTCGGGTGCCCGTCACACCCTGACGAAGGTTGGGGTGTGACACAAACCATCAAACTTGCATTTTTCACCATAGAATCCATGATAGCAACAATTAAAATATCAAATAGAATTAAATTATCATGGCTTGTCAAGCCACACCACAACAACAACATATTTCATGAATTTTTCCATCTTTTCCCATACATTACAACAACAACCAACTTACTACATAAAATTAATTCCTCATTCTTTCATACAACAACACACACACACGGCCAACACCACCACACAACCACACCTACAACACACATTATTTTCATGATTTTCATTCATGTCTCCACACTACAACATCCACAAGCATCCATAATACATAAAAGAAGATTGAATTCTTACCTTCTCTTCACAATTCCTCAACTTGGCTAAGTTGTCAACTCGCAACAAAGAGAGAGATTCTTGCTTCAACAACTATACCATGTTGAAGAGCATCCTTGAATTAGTAGAAACACATGAAGAACCAAATTTTTGGAGCAAAATTTCTTGGTCTTCTTTTCCTCCTCCTTGGCCGAACCTAGCCCCTTTTTGTTGCTCTTCTTGTTTTTTTTTTTTTGTTCTTGTTCTTGAATTGGAAGATGAATCTTCTCTATATATATATATATGTCCAAGCATGTGAGGGGCACATGCCATTACTTTTCTAGATTTTTCTTTAAATTTCCATGGAAAGATGACTTATTTTGTCATCTTTTTTTTTCATTCTTTTCTTTTTCTTTTTTTATCACATGGCCAATATGGCCTCCTTTGGGAACTTTCATGAACCCTATGTAAAATTTCCCATTTTGCCCCTTGACTTTTCTCAATATTACCATTTTGCCCCTGGCCTTCCGCATTATTTCCACGGCCCACTTTACGAATTTCTCGTTTCATCCTTAGCCTCTCACAATAATTCCATACAATAATAGTCATAAATAATATTCACGACAACTCGTACATTAAAATCATTTTTTTGAAGATGGTCTTGCCCTTAACTTCCCGCAATTGTCTTAGAATATTCCGACGTACAAAATGCGGGATATAACAGTTTTAACTACTTCATTGAGTTGTATGATATGTTTTTAATACGTAAAATAACCGCGGAAGTCCATAACTTGTACTTACTAGTTTCGGTCAACCTGAAATTTGCTTATGCACTTTCAAACGTCGGTAAACATAGTTGGTCCTTGAGTTTGGAAAGGAATTTGGTTATTTACTTGTTACTTGCATATGGCCTCTCACTACTCTGCTCGTGCAAGGTTAATAAATCTATTCACCGAGTCCCGGGCCGGGTATGTATTCGTGCACGCCTCATTGCATTATTCACCGAGTCCCCCACTGAGGGCCGGCACGCTATATATATATATATATATACATATATGATGATCGATGATGTGATGATATGGGGATGGCGGCGTGATGGCATTTGATAATCCTATTCACCGAGTCCCTCACCGGAGGGCCGGCACGGCATATGCATATGATTACTTGATTACATGATTACTATACATGATGTTTACATGACTTTATTTACCGAGTCCCTCCCCGGAGGGCCGGGTACGTATGTATATAATGATTTGATGACATGATATGGGTATGCATGAGATATAATTCACAGCAAGTTTTTGATTCCCCGATTTCTATATTTATTTTGATAAAGTCCGGTTCGGTTGTGGTTCTATTTATCGTGTTCGTGCTTTACATACTCGCACATATTTCGTACCGACCCCTTTCTTCGGGTCGCGTTTCGTGCCGCGCAGTACCGACGCTCGCCTTGAGGATCCACCGCCTAGGCCATCTATCCCTTTAGGGGTGCTCCTTCTTCCGGAGCTCATATATTTTGGTATATATCTTCTTTTGATACATATGTATATTATTATTCAGGGGTACGACGGGGCCCTGTCCCGTCATATGATTTCGTTATTCTGTTTAGAGGCCTGTGGACATGTACGTGGGTTATGGCCATATCTGTGCAGTGCGTGTATGTATTATATGTATGGGTGGTTTATCCACCGCGGCATCCTTGTCGGCTCGCCTATATATGAGTATATGAATATGTTGGCCCTGTGTGGCCTTTGTTGGTATTTTCTCGCGCGGTGTAAATTCGGTTAGTAAGAAAACAGAGGAAAACTCGCCCAATTTTTTTTTTTTATATACTTGAGTTACTATTTTTGGCTTATGGTACGTACGGGTGCCCAGATCGGCGCTAGTCACGGCCACGGGGTCGGGTCGTGACAAAAGTGGTATCGAGCGGTTAGTCCTCGGAATGTCTGCCGTGCCGTGTCTAGTAGAGTCCTGTTTATCGGTGTGTTGTGCACCACATCTATAAGCAGGAGACTACAGGACATTTAGGATGTTGCCTTTCCTTCTGATCTTTGATCGTGCGATAGAGCGTTAATATCAGGATGACCCCCCTCCTAACGAACTGTTATGTTTTCGAGCCGATGCCTCCGAGAAAGGCGGCGCTGCCCGTGGGGCAAGTCTCCATCGTCGCGGGAGAGACTAGTCGGGGCAGAGTGACCGTGGCCCATGCCTACCGAGCGGATATTGTGCCCCGGTCGGCTAGTTCTCGCCACTCCATCACCGTCCGAGGAGCACGAGCAGCGACGACGCGCGCACGGCGAGAGGCGGCCCCACCGCCCGCCCCCGAGATTCGATTGCCCGAGCCTCCGCCTCCTCGACCGGGCGGAGAACAAAGGCTATGAGGGACGCCGTTCGGTGACCGTAATCGGGCGCGAGCGAGGGTGTCCGAGAGGCAAGGGGGTCGGAGATGATTATGTTTGGTGGACGTGACGACGGCAGGGCTCGATATTTCCCTGCGACCGCAATCCGCACGAGTTCTTCGGGTCAAAGCTTGAGAGGACCCTCGGGAGTTTATTAGGGAGATGCGGCGTGCGGCGCGACTTGTCGGGGCCTCGGAGATCGAGTACGTTGAGTTCGCGTCGTGTCCGGTGCATGATATTGCGACCCAATTGGTATGAGTCTTGGGAGCTATCCGGAGGTGAGGGGCCCCCGGCCTGTACGGGATGAGTTCGTGGAGGCTTTTCTTGCCCATTTTCTACCCCCGCAGATCGACGAGCCGTGGTACACGGTTTATACATCCGAGGGCCGTGGCGGGGAGCGTCGAGAGTACGGTGGAGTTTGATTCCTTAGCCGGACACGCTCCTCACGTTGTGGCGGATATGGATGATAGTGGTACACCAAAGATATTATGGGGTCGGATGATTATTTGATTGACGGTTTGTATGTCGATGGCGACTCGGCCCGGCATGGACATCGCACGAGTACGGTGCATGCCTGTGGCATGGAAGAGCGACATAGGCGTCGGCCGACGGGATCACGATAGGGCCAGCCCAAGAGGGCTAGATCGGCTGGATATTCTGGGGAATTTCGAGGCGGGCAGCCTCGAGCGGCGTACGGGGGTATTCGACCCAGCCCGGCAGAGTGCGCCTCCACGGTTCCGGCGGGGAGATTTGATCGTACGGTATTCGGGGAGCCGGTCGAGCTCCGAGCTTCGGGCCGCGGATGGATAGAGGTTCCGGTCGACGAGGCCCCCATTACCCCGGGTTCTCGCTTGTGGTAGACCTCATTTTGGGGAATGCCGCCGCGGCACCGGTGCCTGTTTTTCTTGCGGCCGGGCGGGGCCATATTATGAGGGAGTGCCCGTATAGGGGTGGTCCAGGGGATGTGGTCCAGCCTACCGGGTCGGTTGCTGGTTCGTCCTCCTCAGCAGCTATGCGCCCTACGGGGCAGGGTACACTGGCACCAGCGGGCCGTGGTAGAGGCCGCGGCGGAGTCCCGAGTTTCAGCGGTCCTTCGAACCGCGTATTTGCTTTGATGAGGAGGCAGAATCAGGAGGCACCACCGGATGCGGCTACAGGTACATGAACCCTCACTAGAATTTATGTTCTTATATGTGCGTGTCTGTGATATAGTTGTTGCGTAATAGCGGTAGATGGAAAACCTGGGGGTTAGTAATCTAGTATTAATAAACAACGGTAGTTAAGGTGTGTTTATTGTTATTACGGACCCGGGAGTCTAGGATGGAAAGTGGTAATACCCATAAGTGACCGTGAATAGGTAAAAGCAGAGAGGGGCAAAACGGTAATTGTGCTACGAGGCGTCCGGAAATCCGTCAAGACTTTATTTTACTCCAAAGTGCGTGACGAAGGTCCCGTAGTCACCGAACGCGATTATGCTAACGTTAGAGCACCGTATTTCGTTGTAGTTCCGGAAGTTAAGCGTGCGGAGCAAGGAAATTCCAGACGGGGTGACCCCCGGGAAGTTTCGAAAGCATCACAACTTTAGTTATAAGAAGCAATGGAAAGCTAGAGTAGTCTAGAGGGATCTAGAATATCCCGAGTAGGCGGAAATCTTAAAAGGTCGTGTAGGCGAGCGGACGGTATGGGTAAAGAAAAAGAAGATGCCTCACGGCACCAGAGTTAGGGCCAGTTTAAGTAGTGTTTGGGGGATCTTTTGTGAGTAAAATGCTGACAGTTATATATGCGTACTGAGAGCGTGCAATACTCCGTGCATGACCATGTTAGCGGGTGAACGTATTCCGGTAATTAACGTGACAGTATACGGGAGGCATTAAAGGGACAGAACAACAGAGTTCAGGTGAAAAGAAAAATGGATGGCATGAATGTCATAAGATAATTTGATATCGTTTCAGCTATAGGGTAAACTTGGGGAGTACTGGCATAGTGACATCGGAAAAAGAAAGAAAGTGTGCGGATAAATAGTAAGAGGGATTAGAACATCAAAACAGAAGTGCGGTCTGACCAAGAGGGAAAAATGTAGGTGTAAGGCGAAGATGATCAGATAATAATATAAGTATACCCCTAAAGGGGGGAAGTGGATACGAGAAATAATGTGAATTAAGTTACCGAGATAGGATTTGCACTAAGGACGAATGGGCCATAGAAGGATTGAAGTAAAAATAAAGAGATAACTCGAGGTAGTGTGTTTAGGGTATTACAAGTTGAGTATAAGACGAATTGAGCAAGATGATCGGAATCAGTTGGCTACCCAAAGAGGACAAACTTATGTGCTCTACGAAAGGCGTAATGAGACCCAAAGAAAGAGCGAAAGTCTAACTCAAGATATGCCTTGGACCTTGTGATATTGTTGTAAGGCAAGAATGTTGCATATTAGAGACATGGCTCGTGTTAAGATATTGTAACGAAATAACAACGAAAGGAGATGACTTGAGGGGCTGAGGAGAAAAAGAAAAAGAAATATAATCGGTAGAGAAAATTGCAAGTTATGGCGATAAAGGAAAACCCCGAGATCCTGATAAGACCTACAGGACTAGTTGAACATTCGAGGACGAATGTTCTAAAGGGGGGAAGGATGTTATATCCCGTATTTTGAGCAACGGGACAACTTGAGTGAATTAAGAGAAGATAGGGTCAAGAATATCCCGAGAGACTTCTGTGTGTCTTAAAGACTTGAGTTGCTTATGGAAGAATATTAATGTGGAAGGTCGAGGAAGGTTAAGGGCAAAATTGGAAATTTGGAAAATGGTTTCATAAACTACATGAACTAGTCACAAAATAATTGGGCTTGGAACAAGAGATAAAAATAAGAAAAAAGGAGGCCCAATTTAAAGAAAGTAGTCCAAGCCCATGTCATTAAACCCATGTGGCTAAATTATAAAAAAAAAAGGGGGCCATTAGTCATCTTCATCTTAGAAGATTCAAGAGAAAACAATTTGAGAGCAAAGCAAAAGAGGCCTTCGGCCGAATTGAAGAAAAGAAAAAAAAAAAAAATTGTGGAGCTTAATCCTTGGTCCAAAAATTCATCTCTTGTTGGACTCCTACTAAGTTCAAGATTCTCTTCAACGTGGCATAATTATTTACGCAAGAAGACTACTTTGGTGGCAAGTGGAAAAAGTTGAGAAAAGGTGAGAATTTTATTCTTCTTATGTTATGGAAGACTTGTATGTATGTTGTAGTATGTGGAAATGAAAGAAAAGCATGAAATTTGTGTGTTATGTGTGCATGGAAGTGTGGCCGTGGGTGGTAGGTGTTTGGTGTGGTGGCCGTGTGGTTCCAAGTGAAGGAGTAAGAAGAATTTGATTCATTTATTATGTTAATTGTGTTGTTGTGATCTTGTGACGTAAATGAAAAAGTAATAGTTCAAGTTAGTATGAAAAAATGGGTTGTTAAGTTGTTCTAGGAAATTTTGTAATTTTATCCTAGTTTATGTAATTATGGGAATAGAGTTGTCGATGCAAATTATTGTGGTTATTGATGAAATTGGAAGATAAAAATGTGTTGTGAATATTTATGTCGAAGGTTGGAGGTTTCGGGTGAATTATGGTTTTAGTGAAACTCTTGTATAATTTGTAGAATAATGTGAAATGCTTCCGAATTGTGTTTGCATAATCTTAATCTAGTGGATGAATATGGAAATGTTGATAATAGTTTGGAAATATGAAGTTGGAGTAGAAGTTGTGACATGGTGAAGAAAGGAAGACTATTTATGTTAGAATGTGTTTTGTAGTAATGGTTGATGTTTTTGATATTGTTATGGGTGTTGTGTTGATATTCTGAGCCGAGTTAAATCTCGGGGATGTTGTATATATGGGGGAGATGCTGCCCAAATTTCTGTAGACAAGTATTAACTAAGATTGAATTCTTGAAGCCTCATGATTAATATTTGGTAAATGTGACCAATCAGATTTTGGACGAAACGAGTTTGAATTTGGAGAAGCGTAAGGAGCGGGATAAGGTATGTGAGGCTCACCCTTTCCTTCCCTTGGCATGTCCTAGATGTATTAGGTTTGGATCTCGGCCTCGGGGATCATTCTCGCTTCTCGGAAATCTGAGTTTAATTTTGGTTACTATTCATTCAGTACAATTGAACTACCTTTCTCCCTTTTGTTGGAAAAATGTTCAAACTTCCATAATTTTCCCAAACGAACTCGGATTGCCCTGAAACTTTCATATATGCTTTCATAGAATCTAAAGTTCGTAAAATTGTGTACGTCACCTCGACTTGGCCCGAGGTGGGCCCATGCATTCCGAAATTTCTTTATGACGCACTGTTTGACATATCTACGCGAAACTTAAAGAAAGCTTTTGGCTATCGTCTTGATTATTAAAAGATAATAGTTTTTGTCACACCCCAATCTTGATCAGGGTGTGATGGGCACCCGACCCCGTAACTGGAGCCGAGCGAACCCACTGACTCTTACTACGTACTAGTTTTTTTTTTGAAACCTCTACGACAAATATTCATAACAAGACTACTGAAATATTCCTTTGTTGCTTTAGAATCAAATAAAATATATGACTATACAAAATTCGTATCATGGTACAAACTGACTCCCGAAACCCACGACTCTGTCTGCAAAGTCTCTAACTGTAATCAGAAATCCTGACACGTGTGCTATGACTCGGCCACACCCCGGCCAAATGGAGTTTGCCAACTTCGCCGGAACATCTTCTATATTAACTCCGATCCGTCTGGGAGTACCGCGCGGCATGAACGCAGCAAGAAGAGGGGTCGCACGAGTATGTACCGAGTATGCAAGACATGAACAAGAATAAAACATAATAAGAGTTGTAGAGCATATCACGTGTAAAACGAACCCTCAGAAAGCAATAACTATATGGGAACATAGACAAGATCATAGGATAAAGGAGTAACTGTATACGTGAGTGCCACTGTGGCGGAAGCCATGCATGCCTAGCTTTTTCCTTTTTACGAACACGGTGTTTTTTGTTTTTGTACATAGAAAATAGATACTTTTCAAAAAAACGGTACTTTTTTGCTTTACCCGAATTCATCGGCTCTCCCACCCCCCTCCCCAACAAAGGTCCCAAATATATCATAGTATATATATATATATATCACACAAACGTACGCCGCGTACGTTCTCTCCCATATCCCGCGTCCGGCATCCCGCGTCCGGATGATAAGCACCGAATCGTGGACACAAGCTCTTCTCCCCATTCCCCACATATACAATATATACACATACATTCATCAATATCGTGTATTATATACATTATCACATAAACAAAGATGCATGGGAGCCCAAGGAAAAGCTATAACGCTATCGGAGTGACGTAAGGTCGGTAACCTCCGATTTTATTATGAAATAACCATGGGCGCTTTATCTCACCTATAGTAGTAAGGCGAGACAATCATCAAGGTCAACATTATGAATAAACATGGAATAGAATCATAGCGTAGCATTTCATGTACTTTGGAACCTTTAGATATAAGATCATTCTCGTCATAGTCATCATAGTACCATTCTTATTTTTTTTGACATCGTCATAGCCATTGAAAACCATAGCCTTGGCTATTATCGTCATATACCTTTCTTATTCCTGGCATCATTATTATCATCATAGAACTATAGTAGTTAGTCATTAAGACTTTCAATATTGTAAAACTTGATTTTTGGAGAAAAATGAATATTTTGAAAAACGCTTGTAAACTTTTAGGAAGGAAAATCATACCCTGGGGTCAAGGGTTTAGTTAAAACAAATTGTTTTGGCAAATGACGATAACCAAGAATTTTCATTGACCATAGTACCTGAAACAAGCCTAATGGAACAATAAGAGGGAATTCGGGAACAGTGGGCCCACCTCAGATCAAATGAGGTGGTGTACATGCTTTACGTATAATACATTTCATAACATCACTTATGAGAGTTTAGGATAGTCGGGTGTTGTTCATGCAAGTTCTAGGTGTTTAGGAAGCTTTTTCAAAGATTCCACACAACTTCTAGTTCAATGTCACTGAATGAATAGTAACTAATTTCAATCTCGGTTTTCCTAGGAAAGGAATTATCCCCGAGGCCCGAGGTGGGCCCATGCATTCCGAAATTTCTTTATGACGCACTGTTTGACATATCTACGCGAAACTTAAAGAAAGCTTTTGGCTATCGTCTTGATTATTAAAAGATAATAGTTTTAACTACTTCATTGAGTTGTATGATATGTTTTTAATACGTAAAATAACCGCGGAAGTCCATAACTTGTACTTACTAGTTTCGGTCAACTCGAAATTTGCTTATGCACTTTCAAACGTATAGTTGGTCCTTGAGTTTGGAAAGGAATTTGGTTATTTACTTGTTACTTGCATATGGCCTCTCACTACTCGCTCGTGCAAGGTTAATAAATCTATTCACCGAGTCCCGGGCCGGTATGTATTCGTGCACGCCTCATTGCATTATTCACCGAGTCCCCCACTAGAGGGCCGGCACGCTATATATATATATATATATACATATATGATGATCGAAGATGTGATGATATGGGGATGGCGGCGTGATGGCATTTGATAATCCTATTCACCGAGTCCCTCACTGGAGGGCCGGGTACGGCATATGCATATGATTACTTGATTACATGATTACTATACATGATGTTTACATGACTTTATTTACCGAGTCCCTCCCTGGAGGGCCGGGTACGCTCGTATGTATATAATGATTTGATGACATGATATGGATATGCATGAGATATAATTCACAGGCAAGTTTTTGATTCCCTGATTTCTATATTTATTTTGATAAAGTCCAGTTCGGTTGTGGTTCTATTTACTGTGTTCTGTGCTTTACATACTCAGTACATATTCCGTACTGACCCCCTTTCTTCGGGGCCGCATTTCGTGCCGCGTGTACCGACGCCGCTTGAGGATCCACCTGCCTAGGCCATCTATCCTGCTTTCTGGTGCTCCTTCTTCCGGAGCTCATATATTTTGGTATATATCTTCTTTTGATACATATGTATATTATTATTCAGGGGTACGACGGGGCCCTGTCCCGTCATATGATTTCGTTATTCGTTTAGAGGCCCGTGGACATGTACGTGGGTTATGGCCATATCCGTACAAAGGCGTGTATGTATTATATGTATGGGCGGTTTATCCACCGCGGGCACCCCCCGTCGGCTCGCCTATATATGAGTATATGAATATGTTGGCCCTGTGTGGCCTTTGTTGGTATTTTCTGCGTGCAGGTAAATTCTGGTTAGTAAGAAAAACAGAGGAAACTCTGCCCAATTTTTTTTTTTATATACTTGAGTTACTATTTTTGGCTTATGGTACGTACGGGTGCCCAGATCGGGCGCTAGTCACGGCCTACGGGGTTGGGTCGTGACACATATGATATGAAAAGGAACCATTTACTACGACTCTAAAGTCCGTTTGAAAATGTCCTATGATGTTATTTGAACGTTTCTCACTAAGTGTGATACTAAATTATTCCGAGAATGACTTATGATGTATTTTTCAAAAAATTTATAACTTAAGAATCCGCGACTTTCGTATATAAATTCCGAATGATTCGATACCTATTTTGAGTTTGCTAATGTTAATGAATATGTATATGAAATTATGTGCCAAGTTATGGAATTTCTTTTTAATATGCATTATGGTTTCTGCACTACTCCGCTCGTGCCAATGATTATGATTTCGTTCGCCGGTACCCGGGCCGGCTTTGTTCGTGCGCCTTGTGATAAGTTCGGCAGTATGTTGTGTTTCGATTTTCGAGACCTCGCCATAGGGCCGGTTACCGTATATGGAGTTATGCTGTGATATGGCTAATGATATGATTTGTTCTGCTGACGCGATATGTCGCGATATGATATGTGTGATATGATATGTTTGGGGTTGTACGAGATTTGAAACCTCTCGGAGTATGTTGTGTTGTGGCACCGTGTCGGTGGTAGCCACGTTCCGAGCGTTATGCACAATTTTGATTTGCACTATTCACATATGTTTTAGCACAGTTTGATACTTGATTTGGTATTTTCTCTTTGTACTCATATTTCACCTCGCGGTTTGGATTGTACTTATGCTTTACATACTCGCATTTCTTCCGTCCGACCCCCTTTCGGGGTCGCGTTTTCATGCCCGCAGGTACTGATATACGTCCAGGAGACCCGCCAGTGTAGGCTACACACTCTGCTGTCTTGGATTGCTCCTTTTTTTATCCGGGAGCCTGATTATTGGTATATATGCTTTTGATATGTATACGCTTTTGTACATTTGGACTATTTGGGGTACGGCGGGGCCCTGTCCCGTCATATGTTTCTGTTCGGAGTCTCAGAGGCCGTAGTCATCTATGTGGGTCGGCGGTCCTATGTATATTTGTTTTGGGTCGTGATTTGTACCTTTATGCGGTCCCGTTTGGTCCGGAGGGGTTATACGTCCATATGTCTGCATATGTGTATATATGTGTTCGGCGATGTATATTCCGCCGCCCTTCTGACTTTGATATGGCGTTTTACATCCGCGACCGCTTAAATTGGTATTTATTTTTATGCCTGCTTTAATTAATAATAATGACGCCTGAGCTACGGTAATTTCTGATGATTTGATATGAATGTTCGTCTGGGTGTCCAAATAGGCACGCCACGGCCCGCCCGGGCCGGGTCGTGATAAAAGTGGTATCGTAGCGGTTTGTCCCTCGAATGTCTACGTGCCGTGTCTCGTAGAGTCTTGTTTATCGGTGTGTTGTGCACCACATCTATAAACAAGGAGGCTACCGTGACATTTAGGTGTTACTTTTCTTTGAATCTTAGATCGTGCGACAGAACCGTGCTATTAGGATGACCCTTTTCCGACCGATTGCTATATTTTTCGGTGATGCCTCCGAAGAAGGCAACGCCGCCTGTGGGCGGCAAGGGAGAGGGGCAGAGAGTCTAGTCGGGCACCGAGAGTTACACGGGCTCGTGCTCAGACTACACCCGGTATTGTGCTCCGGCCGTAGGGCCGCCCACTCCACCACCGTGAGGCGGCCGAGCCCTCGGCCAGCCCAAAGACCAAGCGCGCTCGCGCCTCCCGGCTCCCGGCCGGGAAGAGGATAGGACGTTGAGGGGGGGGGGTGCGCTTTGTTGACGACTTTGGTAGCGGGACAAAGTTCGTGGACGCGGGCCGAGGGGTGATGATGATGACGTACGTGATAGTCCGAGAGTCCGCGACTGCCGACATGCGTGCCCTCCCGAGTTTTTCGGTCCAAGTCTTCGAGGGAGGGGACCCCTCATGACTTTCTCCGGCGGATGCGGCGCTCGTTGAGGTTGGTCGTGGGCTTCGAGACCGAGTCCTGGCCGAGCTTGCCGCACACAGACCGCGGGATGTCGCTCTCAATTGGTATGAGTCTTGGGGACTATCCAGGGGTGAGGGTGCTCCCTCACCACACGGGACGAGTTCACTGCATCGTCATTATTTTTCGTCATTTTTGCCCCGAGTCGGCGCAGGCGAGTCGACAGATTTCTGGCAGACACGGCGCGCAGGGGTCGGAGTGTTCGCGAGCATAATATTTGAGCGACCGGCCCCACGCACCTACCTTAGTGGCGGACATGGCCGATCGGATGCACCGATATGCGTCGGTGGTTGGACCGCTACGCTAGTTGATTGTTGCGTACGGGGCGACGGCGTCCCCGTACTGATGGACATCGCCCGGGTATAGGCTTACGCCCGGGGGTGGAAGACCGACATCGAGCGAATCGGCCTTATCGTGATCGTGACGAGGAGGCCGCCCAAGGGGAGGCCGGAGGTTTGCGAGGATATTCTCGGGGATTTGGAGGCGGACGCTCCCCCATCCACGGCGGTCGACAGGTATCCTCCTCCGTCGGTCGGGGTACACGACCACCGGGGTAGGCGATTTGATGGTGCGGCTATCCGGGAGCCGGGCCGGTCCCGAGTGCGAGTTCGCGACGACCGGAGGTTCCGACGGTCCCGCACCACCCATGCCCCGTTGTTCGTATTGTGGGAGATCTCATCCAGGGGAGTGCTACCGAGCCACCGGAGCCTGTTTTTCTTGTGGCCGTCTGTCACGACCCAACTCCGTAGGCCGCGACATGTGCCCTAGTTGGGCACTCATACGTACCTTAACCTAAATTAGCAAAATATTACACATAAGGTAAATAATAATTTAATGATGCCGTTAAATATGACGCACGGTGCCGATAAGGCCGTCACAAAATGTAGATAAGCCCCAAAACGTACGCGAAACTCACACAAAAACATATACAACCCACACCCCATGTCTACAGACCTCGCAACAAAACATAATCATATGATACGATTGTGGTCCCGCCATACCCGTAATAAATACGTACATATGCAAAGATAAAATTTTTTATACCAAAATACGGCTCGACAAAGTGAGCGTTCATCAAATGAGCGTATAACTCAAGCAACGGATCCTCAAATCGCTCGTCCGTACCGCGCGGCACGAAACGCGACCGAAGAGCGGGTCAAGACGAAAATGTACCGAATATGTAAAGCAGAGATCGTAATAAATAAAACTAAAATCGTAACGTAATATACGGAAACGAACGTATGCATAGGTAGTCGAAAATGCATATCAAAAATCATAAGTAACACGAAGACATATGCCAAAACCGGCCCCGCTACGGGACTCGGTGAACACGGACGCCCCTTCTCCGCGCCATAACACATCATACTTCGCAGTAGGGAATATCTCCGAAACAAATCATAACATACCAAGTGGCCACATCACATCACATAATCGATATCGCAATATATGTACATGGCACATCATACTGACCTACGTACATGTCATACCGCCCCTCACACCGGGCGCGGCGAACAATGCGTAGATATACGCTTGAGAACATATCCTGCCCGGCTCAGCCGCGGGAAATATCGAGGCATCCACGAGTGGAGTAGTGAGAAACTAATGCAATAAAATACCATTAAAATTTCTGTGAGACCTGTTCCAGGCATAGTGGAACGGAAAATCAAAGTAATGTAACCGGACGGAATCATAGTACGTACTTTCGGACATCACGGTAGGTTATGTCCGTACGAAACATTCGGGGTCAAAGTACATATCAAAACGTTTCATAGGACTTAATGGAATATTTAAAATGATTTTTGCCTAGTAGCTAAAGCATTCCTTGAAAGCCGCTCGAAGACAAATCGTAAATACAAATGAGTAAAATCGGAAATAGGGGGCCCACCTCGGCTAATTGAGGTGGCGGACACAAATTACATATGTTCAACTTCAAAATATCATTTACGAGGATTTCAAGGTAATCGGATTTTATTTACAAAAGTTGGGGAGGTTTAGATCACTTTCTAATCATTCACAACCTAACTAATTCAATTCTACTGAAGAAAAAGGGAAAATTTTCGAATACGGTTAGAAGAGTGAGTTGTCTAGGGTCAGGTCGAACCTAGTACACAGCATCCCAAGGCGTGCCAAAGAAAGAATAGGGTAGCTTTACATACCTTTCCGTTTTGCTCGTCGAAAC
>NW_026714892.1:0-21495 GCF_029784015.1 Lycium ferocissimum | reverse complement strand
GAAATGGTACCTTTGTCAACAATTCCTTGAATACACACAATAGCTCAGCTGGAAAGAAGCATACAGATTGAGTATACCTGCAAAAAATAAGCAAATAGAAGGTCAGAGCTACAGTGACATCAGAAATGAAAAGAATCAAATAAAAACTTATCTAAAGGCGGGAGATGCAAAGAAGTTTGGACCATTAATGATGTAAGTCAGATGGACATCAAAGAGTTGACAAGGAAGTATCCTCCGATGAGTTTTTCGATCATCACTTTGACACCAAAGACGGCAGAATCGTAGAGAGAGAAGCTCAAGCGAAGAGAGAGAAGCTCAACCATAGGGTTTCAGACAACAACAAAGGACCTGGTCCTTTTTATCTTTTTAGTATTTACAAATTTAATATGTTTTTCCATTCTGAACACTTAGGGACCAAATTTTGGTCCTATTGCATTTTTCTTTTTTGGCATAAATTAATAAAAGGCCCCGTTGAGGATAATTTTTTTTTTTTTTAAAACCAGGCTTTTGATGCTCAATTTTCACTTGCTGACAATTGAAACATTGAGCCACGAACTCCACTATATCTTTCTTCATTCCATTCCACCAATATATAGATTTAAGATCACGATACATTTTCATTGATCCGGGGTGAATGGAATAACGAGAACAATAGGCTTCTCTCAATATTTGGTGGCGTAATCCTGCAACATCAGGAGCACACAACCTGCCTCGACATCGGAGAACTCTATCTCCCGAAATCTCAAAGGATGACTTCTTCTTCTGAGGGAGTGTATTTCTGTAATGAACTAGCATGCGATCCTTGTACTGGCGCTCTTTCACTTCAACCACTAGTGATGAGACAGCTGAATTCTGAATGGTAGCTCCCACATTGCCTGAGTCTACTACCCGAACTCCTAGGCCTACTAATTGCTGGAGCTCACGGGCTAACTCTCTTTTCTCTGGCTGAACATCACATAAACTTCCCATAGATCTATGGCTAAAAGCATCAACCACAACGTTCACCTTCCCGGGATAATATAGGATGTTAACGTCATAATCTTTCAATAACTCCAACCATCGCCGTTGTCGTAAATTCAATTCCTTCTGCTTGAAAATATACTGAAGGCTCTTGTGATCCGTATAAATATCCACATGGACACCATACAAATAGTGTCTCCACATCTTCAATGCATGAATCACTGCAGCTAACTCAAGATCATGGGTTGGATAATTTTTCTCATGTTTTCGCAACTGCCTTGAAGCATACGCAATGCCCTTACCATGTTGCATCAATACACACCCTAATCCAATACCTGAAGCGTCACACAACATAGCCTTCTGATCCCTCTGGAAGTGTCAGGACTAGGGTAGAAGTTAGTCTATTCTTTAACTATTGAAAGCTACGTTCGCAAGCATCCGTCCATTGAAATTTAGCCAATTTATGGGTTAACTTCATGAGTGGTGCAGAGATAGAAGAAAAGCCTTCTACAAACCTCCTGTAATAACCTGCTAAACCTAGAAAACTACGAACCTCCGTAGGTGTTGTAGGCCTTGGCCAAGTCTTCACGGCCTCAATCTTTTGGGTATCCACCCGAATACCATCGGCTGAAATAATATGCCCCCAAAAGGTCACCAAATTCAACCAAAATTCACATTTTGAAAATTTGGCAAATAACTCTTGAGTTTGAAGAACTCTAAGAATGGCACGTAAATGATCCGCATGTTCTGCCTCGGACCTAGAATATACCAGGATATCGTCAATTGTCACGACCTAAATCGATGGACTGCAACAAGTGCCCGATCATTGCCTGTCACACCCCGACCTTACTAGGGTGTGATGGGCACCCGACCCCACATCCGGAGCCGAGCGAACCCACAAACTCTTATTACGCACATAATTTTTTTTTTATTTTCGAATAAAGCTAAAATGCAAAATACAACTTTCAGAAATATTTTTCCTTTTCGTTGCTTGCAAATTACATAAAATTTGTAGCCAAACCGAACCAACACATATGACGTATCGGCTGATAGAGCCGCTTACAACTGACGACCAACACCCACGACGCTGTCTGCAAAGTCTCTAACACGAATCAGACATCACATATGTACTCTGACTCGGCAGTACTCCAGGAGAAATTGGAACTGCCATCTCCGCTGGAACACCTTCTATAATGACTTTAGCTCATCTGGGAGTACCTGCGCGGCATGAAACGACCCAAGAAAGGGGGTCGCACGGA
The DNA here is from genome assembly GCF_029784015.1 of Lycium ferocissimum. Taxonomy (NCBI): domain Eukaryota; kingdom Viridiplantae; phylum Streptophyta; class Magnoliopsida; order Solanales; family Solanaceae; genus Lycium; species Lycium ferocissimum. The sequence continues at coordinate 19,276 of NW_026714892.1, read as the reverse complement.
ATATGTACCGAGTATGTGAAGCATGCGATACGTAGAAACGAACCATAACCGAAACGTACGAAATAACGGGTAAATACACTACTCGGTATACCGGACGCTTACCTTTCGTACACAATCCATACATACCGTCTCATATGCCGGAAGAGGTACGAGAGTAAGTGGGTCGACCAAAGTACCAAAATACTTAGTTTGCAATCACGGATCGCGTCCGAAGAGGTGCAGAAAATACAGAGTGCACCGATAATATCGCACGTCGGACGGAGTGCAGAACGTACAGAATGTTCAGACGAGGTCACATGTCGGACGAAATTCCGGACGTACAGAGTACTCAGATGATGTTATATATATCCGACAGATTACAGAACGTACAGAATATTCAGATGCTTACTTTTCGGACCTATTATACATATCGAATCATATGATGTTCACACGTATACGTATCCGGCCCTTGCGAAAGGACGCGGTGAACGTAATTATCATATGCCGCAGTAATATATCGTACATGTATGTGACGTGTCCCGGCCCTCCTGTGAGGGACTCGGTGGATAGACTCATCGATGCATGTCAAAATCATAGATTACATATGCATATAACGTGTCCCGGCCCTCTGATAAGGGACTCGGTGAATAGGATCATAAATAGCAGAATCATATGTCATATATGCAAATAACGTGTCCCGGCCCTTGGTTAAGGGACTCGGTAGGTGAAATCATGCATGTCAGAATCATGTACCATGTATACATTACGTGTCCCGGCCCTCTACTGCGGGTCTCGGTGAATAATCATCAAGTGCCATCCTGGCCGCCATCCCCGTATCATCATAAACATATACGAATAACGTGTCCCGGCCCGCAAGTAAGAGGGACTCGGTGAACAATGCGAAGGAATGCGCACGAGAACATGTCCCGGCCCGGACTCGGTGAATCGAATCATACCGTAGAGTACGCACGAGAACATAACATGCCCCGGCCCGGACTCGTGAAAGATACATTAAGCTATGCACGAGCGAGTCGTGAGAAACCATATGCACATAAATCCGGACTCGATGAAGACGGACACTTACCGACATTCGGAGGCTCGAAATGAGTTTCGGGTTTTTCCGAATTAGTATCGGAAAGCTATGAGCTTTTGAAATACGAAACCTCTTCGATTGTTTAAGCGATCCGAGATCATACATGAAGGACATTAAGGCTTGTAGAGCATACTCGTATTAGAATACTCGATCGTACGCCTCATATCCAATCACGTATAGCGGAATACTTATATCGACGCTCATACCGGAGTACTTATATCGGAATTATCATATCGGGATACTTATGTCAGAACATATATATATATATATCAGAACATTTATTCTCAAATACTTATATCAAAACACTTGTATTAGAATATTTCCATCGGAATGTTTATATCAAATATTCAAGTCAGATCATTCGTACCGAAGCGTTTATGTCGGAATAGCCGAACCAGAATACTCATATCTGAGTTACCAAATACTTATAACAAACTCGAACATTAGCCAAAAGTTTCCATTAATTATCGTACAGAAATAAGGCTAATAGAACAATATACAAAGGTCTCGGGGGTTGTGGGCCCACCTCGGGTCAAATGAGGTGGCGTACCCAATTTACGTATTTTACACTTCATAATATCATTCGTGATAGTTTTAAGATAGTTGGGTCACATTTGTTCAAGTTCTAGGTGTTCAGACATCTTTTCCAACCATTAGCAACATAACTGATTCAATTCTACTGAAAGAAAAAGGGGCAATTTCGGACGTGTATTCCGAAGAGTAGAGTTGTCCCCGAGGTCCAAATTCAAGCCTAGTATATCTAGGACATGCCAAGAGAAAGAAAGGGTAAGCCTTACATACCTTTTCCGTCGCTTACGCTTCTCCAAATTCAAATCTGTTTACCAAAATCTACAAATGGTCATATTTACCAATTGTCAATAGTAAGACTTTTAGAATTCAAATCTTTAATTCACTATTTGTCTACGAAATTTGGGCAGCATCTCCCCCGTAAATTCGCCGCCCCGAGATTCTATCTCGGCCAACAATACCACGTAAAATCCGAGAATGAGACTCGGCCAACGTATCAACAATAACAATACCAATAATTACTCACAATAATCCAACCCACATACTAAGCCACCCGAAACTTCTCAACTTTCCTAGAACAATATTTAATGCATTTCTTGCTTCTAAATTCATAACTTCCTCAACAATACACACATTAGCAACATTATACTCATAAATAGAGAAACGACACTAACATTGTATTCGCTTCCAAATCAGCCCATAACAATTCCAACATCAATTTAAGTTATCAAATTTCCATTTCCATCGCAAATTACATAACCACATCAATTAACATACTACCTAAAAGTTGTTCCATCATCTCTACACATAACACACACACACGGCCCCATGTCCAACATCACCACTCCAACCAAAGTCATCAAGCTTTCATTTCCAATATAGAGTTCATAACAACCACAACTAGAATATTACATAAAATCAACTCATCTTGCTTATACTCACTACACATACACACGGCCACACATGCATACATACTAATACCATGCCAACTTCCATATTCTCATGAGTTTTATCCTTTTCTACACACTACAACATATATGAACCCTTCATAACATATAAAAAGGGATTGAATCTTACCTTTCTTCCCCAACTTCTTCACTTAGCTAAGGTTGGAGTTTGCACCAAAGAGTGATTCTCTTGCTTCAACAATTACACCATATTAAAGAGCATCCTTGAATTAGTGGAAAGACATGAAGAAACAATTTTTTTGAACAAGATTTCAAGGTTCCTCTTTTTCCCTACAATGGCCGAATAGGCCTTCATTTTTTTCCTTCTTCTTTCTTTTGTTCTTTCTCTCAAGTTTCTTGAATAATGAATTTTTTGTCTTACCACATAAGCTTATATATATATATAGTCATTGTAGGCATGTGAGGGGCACATGCCCCATTTCTAGAATTTTCTCAAAATTCTAGCAAAGATGACTTATTTTTGTCATCTTTTCTTTCCCCTTTTTTTTTTTTTGTTTTGTTTTGGTCACATGGCCAATATGGCCCCCTTTTGGAATGTTCATGAACCCTTTCGTAAAATTCCCATTTTGCCCTTCGACTTTTCTCAATATTACCATTTTGCCCATAGCCTTCCGCATTATTTCCATTGACCACTTTGCGAATTCCCCTCGTTACCCTTAACCTTTCTCAATATTTCCCATGCAATAATAGTCATAAATTATATTTATAACAACTCGTACATCAAAATGATCTTTGAAAAGGATCTCGTCCTTAACTTCCCACGACGACTTCGAAATATCCAAACGTACAAAGTACGGGCTATAACATTGCCGGCCATGCACTCCTATGCTTGCATTTACTTCTCACTGACTGTCCTGGGCCCATATATAATCTGTAACTCTGCTAAACTCTCTCCCGAACAATAACTATAAAACACACCGTACCTGGAACTCACGGCCAACGCATACATATAAACATAAACACTGAGAATAACAGTGTGAGCCGATTTGGCCGCCACGCATATATACTGTACAAGAAAATACACGCCGACGAGGCCGCATAACATCACGACTACATATCACTTGTCTACGTACCTGTATGGAGTACAAACTGTAGAAATGACAGGACAAGGCCCTACCGTACCGATATATGTATGTAACCGAATAGCATACCAAAAGGAGTGTAGCTCCGGATCAATGGAGCGTCATCGACTACCGGCCGAGGGGAGGTCTTGCCGCCGCAAATCGTCCGATCGGCTACACGTCCCGCGGGCATGAACGCGAGCGTCCACAAGAAGGGACGCGATACGAATAATGTACCGAGTATGTAAGACATGAATAGTAGCATAGTAAGGGATGTAAAGTATAACTAATAATAGAATGGAAATATAGAGCATATTGTGAAATAAAAGAGTAACCTGTACATGTGGGTGCCGCTTAGGGCAGATGCCATGCATGCTTCGCTTTCTTTGAAAAACATTTTTTGTTCATATATAAAGAAAATAGAACATATCATATTGCCGAGGCGTCGGCTCCGATCCATTTAACCACATATGTCCCGCGTCCGGACATCCCGCGTCCAGGATGATATCATATCATATTATACCAGCTGATCAGGTGGCCATGCGTCTATAGCGCCTCGCCCTTTTTCCCATATTCCCCATATACATATACATATATCATATAAGCAGCATGCATGAGAGCCCAAAGAAAGTCATGTATCTATCGGAGTGACGTAAGGTCGGTAACCTCCGATTATATTATGGAATAATCATCGTCGCTTTGTCTCACCTTGAAGGAACAATTATTATAAGGTGAGACTATCAATGAAGAATAACATCAAGAGAAAACATAGAATAGGATCATAAATCTCGTAAGGCGTCAATTCATATACTTTGGAATCTTTAAAAATAGTCATCATCCATGAATAAACTTAAGGGATCAAGAAATAGCTCAACATTCTTATATCGTCATTGAAATCATAACTTGGAACCTTTAAACATGAAATCGTTCTTGTAACAGCCCAGGCCACCGCTTGTAGAAATTGTCCGCTTTGGAGCCTCAGCCCCTCACGGTTTTAAAACGCGTCTACAAGGGAGAGGTATCCAAGCACTTATAAAGCACTCTTCGTTCTCCTCCCCAACCGATGTGGGATTCGCCTGAACCAATGTGGGATTTGCCTAAGGCAAGTATTACACTCACCCCCCTTGGGACTCAGCGTCCTCGCTGAGGTTTGCCCCACCACCGGCCCGGCACCGGCTCTGATACCAACTGTAACAGCCCAGGCCACCGCTTGTAGAAATTGTCCGCTTTGGAGCCTCAGCCCCTCACGGTTTTAAAACGCGTCTACAAGGGAGAGGTATCCAAGCACTTATAAAGCACTCTTCGTTCTCCTCCCCAACCGATGTGGGATTCGCCTGAACCAATGTGGGATTTACCTAAGGCAAGTATTACAGTTCTCATCATAGTCATCATAGAAAAATATTCTCATCTTTGACATCATCGTTGTCATTGTAAAACATATCCATCGTTGTTGTCAAAAAAGCTTACGGAGTCATAAACCTCCGTTTTAGAAAAATACGGTCATTTTGGAAAGCATTTATGCGTTATCGGGAAAAGGAATCGTGCCTTGGAATCATAGACTTCTAACTTTTTAAAACAACGAAGTTATGGAAGCATTTATGAAATCGTAACATAAGAATCATGCCTTTGAAAGAAAGGGACGAGCTTTAACATACCTGTTCAGCCTCCAATTATCTACACTTATTCGTCTGAGCTCGCAAGTCTACATTTAAGAGGATTCACACAATCGTTAGACTCATCGTTATACGCTTGTTTTAGTCCTTCAAATAAATCCATTAATAATATGTCGAAATTCGGGCAAAGACCTCCCTGTTTATATGTCTAGCCCGAAATCACAATACCAACAAAACAACAACTACAATAGCACCAACATCAACAACATCATCATCAATACCAGAATATTCCACAAAACACCCCCGCGATGTTTATCCCATTTCTCAACCAACAACATTATTGTACAACCATTTCATCACTCTATCTTCGTAAATAAATCAAAAGTAATATTAATAAGGGGAGATTCATACCTTATTTTTGTTAGAACAGCGATATCTTCAATATCCACTATGAATCCACCGCAAAACCATAATAGAATCACATCTATGCGTTTATCCGAGCTTCGATTATTACTCTGTCACCTGAAAATTGCTTACTTCTCATTTCCCTCACTCTCTCTCTTCAATTTCTGGATTTTTCTAGCAAAATCTGATGGAAAAAAGGGGGTTTTTACCCTTTATATAGGGTCAAATTCGGGTCGGTTCAACGTAGCGCATCGTAGCACGCGTTTCTGCTCCGTCGGCGAACTTGTAGCGTCCATAATTCTCTACTCCGATATCCTATCGATGAGCAGTTTATTGCATTGGAAATAAGGCTCAATGAACTTCATTTTAGACTTTTGTTTCACTTCAAAACACTTCATATGCTAAGAGATATTTGTCCCCCAAGTTGGACCAAAAATTTCACACAAAACATGACCCATCCTTTCTCCAAAGTCATACTACTCCATTTCTTCCACTCATTTCATTATAAAACCTTCCGGTATACCTTATATACATCCTTCACTCAATAAATATACTTAATAATGCTTGCTCCTTATATTCCAAAGTGGTTTTACTTAACCCTAACTCAACGTACTTATGTTTCAAATTTGATAAGTGCTCTTCGAAGATACGGGGTGTAACATCAATGAACACAATCACAAATAGATCGAAGAAAAGCCTGAATACATTATTCATCAAATCCATGAATACTGCCAGTGCATTGGTTAGCCCAAATGATATTACCCAGAACTTGAAATGACCATATCTTGTTCTAAAGGCCGGCTTAGGAATATCTTTTTCCCTAACTCTCACCTGATGATACCCGGATCTCAAATCTATTTTTGAAAATCATTTGGCACCCTGCAATTGATCAAATAAATTATCAGTCCTTCGGAGCGGATATTTATTCTTAATCGTCACTGTTACACCCCATAGTTTCGTACGTGGAAATTTATAAGTATTGGACGTTCTACGTATGGATACTGGAGTTCCCTTCAAGGATGTATGATATTATACGAAGTAATCCTATGGTCATGAAAGTTTACATTCATATATTAAGCTATGGGAAACTCCGGGACCAAGCAAATCGAAGAAAATAAATTTATCGAGAATTTGGAAAAAGTTGACAGAATTTTGGACAGAATTTTGGGTCAACTTTGGAGGGGTATATCTCCTAGTATATTAAGAGTTTTAAGGGTTTCAAAAGCCTAAAATGAATTTCGTCGAATCTAGTTTCCAACGCAACAAACCGCTTGTCGATACGATATCAGAGAAGAGAATTATGGACGTTACAAGTTCAGCTGACCGAGCAGAAACACGTGCTACAGTACTGCTACAGTGACCCGACCCGAATTTGAACTAATATAAAAGGGGCTTGCCCCCTCTTTTTTCAGCCAAAACATTTTCCAAACTACTCCAAAATTCTCTAGAATGTTCGCCAACTCTCAAACCCAAATTTCAAGCCTAAATCAACGATAATTCCTGAATTCCGGTTCAGGCAACGTATAGTTGCGAGTATAGAATTATATAGCGACCCGTGTGGTTCAAGTTTAAGGTGGAAAAAGTGAATATATAGTGATATTATCAGGAGTAAGGTATGAATCTCCTATTATTAATGTTTATTTTGGTTTAGCTACGGAGATAAAACTGTCAAATAGCCGTATAATAGCTTTGTTGGTGGACATATGGGATAAACCCCATATGGGATGTTATGGAGTATTTTGGTGTTGAGAATAATATGATTAATACTGGTATTGATGTATTTGTTGTTGGTTTCTGAATTACTATTTTGGGCTAGGCATATAAACAGGGGAGATGTTGCCGAAATTTCGGCCGATTCTAGAAAGATTTATTTGAAAGACTAAGACAAGCATTGAGTAGTTAAAGTTAAGGTGACCAAAAAGGTATGTTAAGGCTCGTCCCTTTCTTTCAGAGGCATGATTCCTATGGTACGGTTTCATAAATGTTTTCATAACTTCTTTGTTTCCAAAAGTTAGATGTTTATGACTCCAAGGCACAATTCCTTTCCTAATAATTCATAAATGTTTTCCAAAATGCTCATATTTTCCAAACCAAAGGTTGTGATTATGTGAGCTCTTATGATAACAACGATGGATATGTTTTTCAATGACAACGATGATGTCAAAAATGAGAATATTATTATGATGACTATGATGAGAACTATTTTATGTTTAAAGATTCCAAGTTTATGATTTCAATGACGATATGAGAATATTGAGCTATCTTTTGACCTTTCTTAATTTTATTCATTGTTGTTGGTCTCACCTTATAATAATTGTTCCTTCAAGGTGAGACAAAGCGATCATGATTATTCCATAATATAATCGGAGGTTACCGACCTTATGTCACTCGGATAGAGTTATAGCTTTTCTTGGGCTCTCATGCATGCTGCTTATATGATATATGTATACGTATATGTATATGAGGAATATAGGAAAAAGGGCGAGGCGCTATATATGCATGGCCACCTGATTAGTTGGTATAATATAACATGATATCATCCCGGACGCGGGATGCCCGGACGCGGGACATATGTGGTTAAATGGATCGGAGCCGATGCCTCGGCAATATGATATGTTCTATTTTCTGTATATATGAATAAGAAATGTTTTTCAAAAGAAAGCTAGCATGCATGGCATCCGCCCCCAAGAGGCACTCACATGTACATGTGTTATTCTTTTATCTCACGATATGCTCTATATTTCCATTCTGTTATTGTTCATACTTTACATCCCTTATTATGTTACTATTCATGCCTTACATACTCAGTACATTACTCGTACTGATGTCCCTTTTTGTGGACGCTGCGTTCTTGCCTGCAGGATCAGGTAGCCAGTGGGACGCTTCACAGCAGTAGGACTTCCCCTCAGCGGCAGTCGCTACGCTCCATTGATCCGGAGCTTCAGTCCTTTTGGTACGCTATTCGGTTACGTACATATATGGTTACGGAAGGGCCTTGTCCTGTCATTTCTACAGTTTGTACTCCATAGAGGTCTCAGAGACGCGGATATGTAGTCGTGATATTATGCGGCCTCGTCGGCGTGTATTTTGTTGTACAATATATATGTGTGGTAGAAAATTGGCTCACGCAATATTCTCGTGTTTATGTTTATATGTATGCGTTGTCGTCGTTCTCGGTGCGGTGTCTTTTATGTTGATTGTTCGGGAGACAAAGACTCGATTCTGATTTGTGTACGGGCCCGAGGATAGTCGGTGAGAGCGTAAATGCAAGCATAGGAGTTCTTGGCTAATAGTGGTCGGGCACTTATTACGGCCCATCAGTTTGGGTCGTGGCAAAAGTGGTATCAGAGCAGTTCGTCCAGGGATTGTCTGACGGCACCGTGTCCCGCAGTCCTCGTTTATGGGTGTGAAGCCGGCCACACTTATAAACAGGAGGTCGCTGTGGCATTTAGGAATCATTGACCTTTCCTTCCATCTTAGATCGTGCGATGAGCCGCAGTCTAGAAAGATCGTGTCGATCCTTTCCTCCCCATCAGGCAAGGTGCACGACCGAGATAAAGAGATCGGTTTCGGACGATGAGGGTCCCAAGAAAGGTCCCGAGAGTAAATCCAGACCCCAAGCTCCCGACCGAGCAGGAGGAGCCTCAGTTATTCTATTGAGGCCGGTCCTCGGGAGGACCCGGCCGACGATTCCTCCAGAGTTCTTGACTCCCAGGAAGGAGGACCCCCCCATAGGATAGTTATGACACAGATCCGTCTGAGTATTCATCTGGGACACCGGAGGAGGAGAGTCCCGAGGCCGTACCAGCTGCTCCTATGGCAGAGCGCTATGTCAGACCAGCCTCCCCGGTGAGTGTTATGGATTACTCTAGCCTTTTATCCTGGCCGTCGGTAAACCAGGAGTTTCCCGATTATTTATATCCCTAGGACTCAGATGAGAGAGATGATGAAGGCCAGACGAGTGGATGGTGGGTAGACGATGACGAGGAATACACTTCACCTTATAGTGCACCAGATCAGACTAGAGATCGATCGGCTACAGGTATATGAGTCCTTATTGGAATTTTCTATGTATGTGCATGTGCTGTAGATTATTATTTAATAGTTGCGAGCGGAAACCTAAAGAGGCCGATAACCGAGTATTTGTAAGTAACGGCAACTAAGGCGTGTTCGCTACCATTGGGAATCTGGAAATCTAGGACGTAAAAGTAGTCATACATACAGATGAAAGGTGAATATTGAGAATTAAAACGGCCAAAATAGTAATTGTGTAGTCGGAAGAGTTAGAGACCCTTTCTAATTCGGACGGAGATGTGTTACGAGAATGTTTTGGAATCTGTCAAGACTTCAACTTGCTTTAGATTATGTTGTGAAGGTCATGCGGTAAGGTAGATACGATTATACCAGCATTAACGCACCGGATTTCATCAAAGTTTTGAGGTTAAGCGTGCTGGGGTGAGAGAAATACTAGGATGGGTGACCCCCTGGAAAATGTACAAAAAGTCCTATAAATTGAGATATAAGAGGCAAATGAGAAGCTAGAGCAGCCTATGGGAGATTGGAGTATGCAGAGTGGTTGGACACCTTAAGAGGTCGCGTAGGCCGAGGCGGACTAGACCAGTGAAGAGAAAGATGGTGCATCACAGCTCTAGAATTAGGGTGAGTTTGAATAGCGTTTGGAAATATTTTGTAAGCGAGATGGTAGTAATTATATATATATATATATATATGCATACGATATCCCATACATGGCTATATCAGCGGGTATGTGTATCCCGGCAACCAACGTTGCGGTATATGTAAGGCATTAATCGAACAGGGTAATGAAGTTCAAGGAAAAAAAAAATGGTACAAATGTTACAAGGTAAGGGCGATGCTATTTTCACTACAGGTTAGGCTTGGAGAGTTTTAATATAATGACATCTGGAAAGGAAAGAAAATGAGAAGATGGAAGGTAAGGAGATCAAATGTTGAAAAAAGTGAAAAGTAAGAAACATGAGTGAGTGAAGCCTCCAAGAGGGACGACGGGCAATCACGGGACTATTTGGGTAAAAATTTAAAGGTAGGTGTCACGACCCAACCCCGCAAGCCGTGACTAGTGCCCGAGTTGGACACTCGTATACACCTGTTAACTATACTCGTTCACAACTTGCATAATAAAGAACTTATATATAGAAAGGCATGACGTCGTCTCAAAACCATCGCATATCTATACATATCATAACAACTTTGTCTCCCGGGGAGTTACAAACATCAACGGATAATATCGCACAAGAGCCGCAAGGTCCGTCATAATATAGGGGAACGTCCCAACTATATACGTGCAAGCCGACAAGGCTGCCACTACATACAGTATTCCAAAACATATATATATATACATACGCAAGCCGACAAGGCTGCCACTACGAATGGGAACGCCCCAAAACATAAGTCATATATACACGACTAAGCAGCAACTATATACAGACCCACATATATGTCTACAGACCTCTAAGAGTGACAACAATAACATATGACGGGACAGGGCCCCGCCGTACCCCTAGATAAGCATATATATACAATCAGAGGATCTGTACCAAAATCTAGGCTCCGGAACAAGGGAGCACTCCAAGACAGCTGAATGGAAATCCTAAGCTGGCAGATCACCAAAACGAGTATCTGTACCTGCGGGCATGAAACGCAGCCCCCCGGAGAAAGGGGGTCAGTACGGAATATGTACTGAGCATGTAAAGCATGAAATACATTAAATAGGATCATACTGAAATAAGGAATATAGAAAAGTAGTACAATAACCTGAAAACCACAAGGCTTGTGTCACACCCTAATTTCCGACAGGGTGTGATGGGCACCCGACCCTTACCTAGGGCCGAGCGAACCCGCTGACTTTCGGAATACTCATAATCATACTGGGCCCGCAAAACATGACACAAGTACATAATGAATTTTTTTTTTGAAAGCAAACATGCCTTTCATCTTTGTCAGATCAAACAAAACTAGCATCGTATGAAATCTGTAAACATATGAAGTTCGTAGCATAATGCATAATAATACATCGGCTTACATAGCCGCTTACAAAATTGACATATCATACACACGACACTGTCTGCAAAGTCTCTATCATAACTTCGGATACCATACAAAAGTACTCGGCTCGGCGACACTCCGAGGAAATGGAGCTCGCCAATCCGGTGGAACATCTTCCGCTAACATCACTTACTCATCATCAGGTACCGCGCGACGAAACGCGGCCCCGAAGAAAGAAAATCGATACGATATATGTACTGAGTATGCAAAGCATGAAATACAGAAAACGAAGTCATAACCGAAGTACGGGGTACAGAAGACAAATATAACCATCAGAATGCCAAATGCTTAGCTTTCTTTTGAAAAACATTTCTGTCTCATACATACGGAAACTAGAACATATCATATGAGTTGACATTACCGATGTGGGATTCGCCTAAACCAATGTGGGTTTGCCCCACCACCGGCTCCGATACCAACTGATCATATTCCACAATACATATATCATATCACGAGTCATAATCAAAACAGAAGTACAGAAAGTAAGTGTATATCCAAAATGCCAAATACCGCGGTCAAATACCCAGCGGTCAATATTATCCAACATACCGCGGCCAAATACCCAGTCAATATTATCCGACATACCGCGGCCAAATACCCAACCCGTTAATATTATCCGACATATCATACAAATACCCGATCAATATAATCCGACATACCGCGGCCAAATACCCAATGTCAATATTATCCGACATCTTGCGGCCAAATACCCAGCGGTCAATATCACATATCACATATACACGATACCCGACCGAAAGGGGCTCGGCGAACCGGACACATCATACTCTGGAAAACACATCATACTTCGGAATATAGCATAGTGCGCACGTCAACATACCTGCCCGGGACTTGGCGAAAAATGTAACAACACAATGCATGAGCAGAATCATGAGTAACCATATGCATAAAAATCATTATTACGGACTCAACGAGATACTCAAAAGCGAACCGTTATTTCAAAACCGAACTTCGAAACCATAGTCACGTATCAAAGTCACATGCACAAAATCCTCATTCCGACTCAACGGATAAATAGGCAGCCATACTCGGGGTCGAAAAGATAGTCATATTAATTTCTTTCAAAAATAGTTCGTTAGAACCAAACATAGAAAGTCGCGGGACCCACGGACGAGCGTCAACCCAATCCGGCCCGCTATGAAAATTAAGGTCATTACTCGTCATGAAATCATTTGCGAAGATATCAAAGCGATCCGAGCCCTTTCTTGAAAGTTACGGGCGTTCGTAGTTTCGGAATCGTTTAGAAACAAAACTCTTTTGAAAACAAAACTTTTATGCAACTTTTGAAATTTAGTCATACAAAAGACATAAGGACCATAATTCGACTACATTAAGAATACGAATATCAAGAAACAATTAAGAATCGTTTACGAGCTTATCAAAGCAATCAGTTCGTCCATGAAAGTTACGGACATTTTTAGACATAAGATCCTTTCGGAACAAACCGTTTACACAAAGATCTCGAATCCAATCATATCAAAGACATACGGATCATAGCTTGACCATATTAAGGATGCCAACATCACAAAGCAAATATGAATCATAAACATGTTCGGATTTTACGAATAGAATTACCCCAAGGCTCATAACGTATCATAGCTTAGCCATCTCTAAGACATGCCAAAGAAGGAAAGGTAAGCCTTACATACCTTGATTGCTTCCTAAGCTAATCCAAACTCAAGCCTCGGCTTCTCAAAATCTACAACACGTCATTAGACACCAAACATTAGTCATAGGCACCTCGGAATCCCATTTTAAGCTCGCACTTTATTTACAGAAATTTGGGCAGCATTTCCCCTGTAAATTCAACACCCCGAGAATTCAACTAGGCCAAATATCCAACAACCACATCAACAATATGCATAAGCAATTCCAAACGCATTAATAACTCCTTTCTACATAATTCGACAACATTCATGCATATTCAATTCAACTTCATACATTCAAACTAATATCAACGATCGCATATTCAAATACCAACCCAAAACCATTCAAATACGATTCAAGAACATTTCCAACAATCCGCACAATATTTCAAACAATCCAATTAATGCTCTACTCCACCGAAACCTCATATTTCCATAAGAACAACAACAAGACATTTTCTTCCTTCCAAATTCATAAACTACACCAATAATCCACATATTCACAACATTAACCTTAACAATACAAGAAACTACACTAAATTCACATTATCTTCAAAACAGCCCATGAACATTCTCTACTTCAACTTGGACCATTAAATCATCATTTTCACCATAGAATCCATACAACAACAACCAAAACATAGTAAATAAAATTAGTTCATCATGTTCTACAAAACAACACCTATACACGGCCACATACCAAATTCCATATTTCCATGAATTTCATTCATTTTCACACTCCACAACATACACAAACCATTCATAACATATTAAAAAGAGGATTAAAACTCACCCTTTCCACTTTGTTCTTCACTTGGCTAGGGTTGGGAATTGCATGAACAAGGGATTTGTTTGCTCCAACAACCACTTCATGTTGTTTAGGACCTTCCATTTGGTAGGAAAACTAGAAGAAATAATTTTTTTGTTGATCATTTCTTGGACCTCATTCGGCCATGGCTTGGCCGAATGCCCCTCTTTTCTTTCTCCATTTTTCTTGAACTTTCTAAGAGATAAAATGATGAAGATGATTTAATTGTCATCTTTTTCACCATATATAATTTGCACAAGTGGCCCTATGGCCCACATCTCACACATGGCCACATATGGCCATTTTCATGAAATAATAGTTTTCAAAATTTCACTTCTAGCCCCAAATTCTCATGAGATGCTTAACTTTTCATAATTCACTTTTAACCCCAAATTTTTCTTATTTCAAATTTACCCTTACACTCCATACCAATGAAAAGATGAATATTCAACTTGTGCATTAAAACAAAAATCAACAAAACCAAAAATTAAAAGTCTTGTCCATGACTTGTCGCAACCAACTTAGAATATTCCAACGTACAAAGTACGGGGTATAACAGCTTGCCTTTGAAACATAAATCATGCATGTCAATATCATATCCAATTCATTATGGGACTTGGAAACATAATTAGATAATCATCTTGTACATATGCATATATAACGTGTCCCGACCCTCTACAGAGGGGACTCGGTGAATGGAATCATCATATGCCATCGTCTGGCCGCCATCCCCGTATCATCATATCATCATATACATATACATATAACGTGTCCCGGCCCTACGGTGAGAGACTCGAATGAATAATGCGGTGAAACTGTGCACGATAACGTGTCCTGGCCCGGGACTCGGTGAAAGAAGTAATAACAGCAAGCACGAGCAGAGTAGTGAGAAACCATATGCATATAAATCATCTTTTAAGACCCAATAGCTAAGTAGACAAATCAACGCTCGAGTATCGGATAATAGTCACACTTAGTATTCTTTGAATATCATTAGGAACTATGTCAAATAACGTCTCGGGATCATAGACATGTATCAAGTCAATCCGAGGCAACTTATAAAAGTTATGATCATTAGACAATATAGAGTTTTCGGAATAGAAACTTTCATGAATCATTTACTATCCGATCATATAGAAAGCTCGAGGCGTAGCTCGACTATTTTGAGAATTTTAATATCAATAAGTAAATAAGAATCATAAAACATGCTCGGAACTTATGAATAGAATTACCTCAAAGCTCGTATCGATCATACTTACATCTAGGACATGCCAAAAGAAAGAAAGGATAGGCTTTACATACCTTTAGCGTTTACTCGCAACACAACCGTATACGCTGCCAATAGTACTCTAACCTATATTAAGACGTCAAGAACTACGATTAGGCTACAAGGGAATTCAAAACGCATTCTAACATTAGTAACTCCTTTCTAAATAATTTGACGACATTTCCTTTACATTCAAATCAACCACATACAATCAAACCAACACCAATGATCATGCATCTAAGTGCTAACGCGAGACCATTCAAACAAGACTCGAGAACGCTTCGGACAACCCGCACAATATTCCAAACAGCCCAACCAACATACTATACAACCCGAAATCTTCCAAACTCAACAAGAACAACAACACATTCTTTTCTTCTAATTTCATGAACTATACCAACAACCACACGTCAACAACAACATTTACATAATTACAACAAACTATATCAACATCATATTAACTTCTACAACAGCCCACAAACAATTACAACTTCAACTTGAACCATTAAACCTTCATTCTTACCATAAAATCCATGACAACAACAACCAAAATATCAAGTAAATCAATTCACCATTTTCTCCTAAAACAGCCCCTACACGGCTTGGACAGCTTTCCAACATCAACATACACGACTTTTATACACATCTACACATTACAACATGCTCAAACCACCCTTAATACATGCAAAAGAAGATTAAATCTTACCTTTAACACTTGGCTTCTCAACTTGGTTCCAACTTGTGCCTTGAATTTATACTTGTTCTTGTTGCCCCAATGACTACTCCATGTTGTTATACACCTTCTAAGGAGTTGATTACTTGGAAGAAAATATTTTTTTGATCAAGATTTCACAAATTCAATCTCGGTCGGCCATGGCCGAGAGTGTCTCTCTCTATCTCTTAGGTTTTCTAATGTTGGTGAAGATGAAATGGTTTGCTTGGTCATCAAATTTCCATTTATATAGTGCCTAGGTGTTGGACACATGTCCCACTGGGCTTGAGCCAATCAAATGTGGCCAAGCCATGGGTGGGACCCAACTAATTATAACTTAATTAGTAAAATGATTAAGTCTAAATCCCACTTTAATAATCTAATCATGGTTAATTAATCCCTAATCTCCAATAATATTTCTATACCAAATAAAATTTATAAGTAACTTGTGCATTAAACAAAATCGGAGATTAAAAGTCTCTACCTCGGATCCCAAAATAGTCTTGTCCTTAACTTGTCGCGATTAGCTTAAAATATCCCGACGTATAAAAATGCGGGATATAACATTCTCCCCCCCTTTAGAACATTTATCCTCGAATGTTAAACTAGTCCCACCAGGTCTTACAGGGACTTGGCAGTCTCTTTTATTATTATAACATATAACTTTATTTACCAATCAGTGTAGTCAATGAGGAGTTTAGATTACCTGTAAGCATAGGAAACAAGTGAGGATATTTCTTCTTCATCTCCTCTTCAGCTTCCCAAGTCATCTCCTCCTTGTTATTGTTTCGCCACAATACTTTAACGGAAGCCACGTCTTTAGTACGCAACCTTCTCACCTGACGATCCAGTATAGCCACAGGGTTCTCCTCGTACGATAGCTCCTCCATTACCTGGACGTCATCCACAAGGAATACCCTAGAAGGGTCACCAATGCATTTGCGAAGCATAGGCACATGAAACACTGGGTGTACTGCTTCCAGATCAAAGGGTAGGTCTAATTCATTGGAAACCTTGCCTTACGAACAATGACGATAAGGCCCGATATATCTCGGGCTAAGCAACTTCTTCTTGCCGAATCTCATTACACCTTTCATGGGCGATATCTTCAAGAATACCCACTCGCCAATCTGGAACTCTAAGTGTCGATGTCGATTATTTGCATATGGCTTCTGTCGACTCTGAGCTGTTAATAACCTTTCTCGAATAAGTTTTACCTTATCAATGGCTTGCTGAATCATATCTGGGCTGATTAACTTAGTTTTCCTAACATCAAACCAGCCAGTAGGTAATTTGCACTTTCTGCCATACCGAGCCTCATACGGTGCCATCTGGATGCTTGAATGGTAGCTATTATTATAGGAAAACTCCATAAGTGGCAAATGATTATCCCAGCTGCCTCTGAAATCAATAACATAGGCCCGAACATATCTCCTAAATGTGGCGAATAGTACGCTCGATACGTCCGTCGAGGGTGACATACTGTATGAGATTCACTTGTGACCTCATCCCTGCAGAGTGATCTCCGGAAGTTAGTTAAATTGAGCCCTCCGTCGAGCTCATAAATGTGAGAACTTCATGAAGTCTCTCTATATAATTTCTCATAGCCTTTAATTGGATAAATGGTCCTGACTGGAAGAAGGTGCTCAAATTAGCCCAAGAAATACCTTAGCGTGGCTTCACTAATCCTTATGTTTTACTTTGTATTCGCCTCTCTTATCTTACAACCGGTATCGGGATAGATCTTTGGTTCAACCATAGCTGTCACGACCCAACCCCGTAGGTCGTGACTAGTGCCCGAACTGGGCACCCAAACACATTCATAAATCCGAGTCACAAACGGATAGCTTGTGCGTATACAAATATCGGACGCCGTCTCATATTATTTCAAGCTGTCTCAAACACAAACATATATATATCGAGCGAAGTAAGCTATCAAATGGGCACAACGGCCCAAAACATATACAAATGCAAACGACATATTGCCATGGCGAATGGGATCGCCCGGGGACATATATCATACGAACACACGTGCATAATAGGCACAACCCACATATACGTCTACGGACCTCTAAACGGACCAACGGGAATCATATGACGGGACGGGGCCCCGCCGTACCCACAACAAACGAATACATATGCAACGAACGAATATATACCAAAATGTGGGCTACGGAATAAAAGGAGCACTCCAAATAGCAGAATAGGTGTCCTAGACTAGCGGATCACCCGAATCCCCGTACGTACGTACTGCGGGCATGAAACGCAGCCCCCAAAGAAAGGGGGTCAGTACGAAATATGTACTGAGTATGCAAAGCAGAAGATATAGTAAACAAATCTGAATCATAATCGAAGCAAAAGTACAGAAAGTAAATGTTACACCCCGTACTTCGTACGTCGGAATATTCTAAGTTGGTTGCGACGAGGTATGGACAAGACTTTTAATTTCCGTTTTGTTGATTTTTTGTCTCAACGCATAAGTTGCATATTCGTCTTTTGTTGATATGAAGTGTTAAGGGTAAGATTGGAATAAGGAAAAAATTAGAGAATGAAAGTTGGAAGAATTTTGGGACCAAAAAAGGAATTATGAAAAGTTGGCCATTATTTGAAAATAGCCATGTGTGGCCGGCTATATGTGTGTGTATGGGCCATATGGCCAAGTGTTTAAATTACATATGTAGTCCAAGATGACTAAGTAGTCATCTTTACCACTTTGTTGCCTTAAGAAAAATCAAGAAACATGGAGAAAGATGAAGAGAGAGAGAAACGGCCAAGAAAGAAAAAAATGGAAGACCAAAATTGACCATGGAAAAATTATTTCCTTCTTGTTTTCCTACTAATTGGAGGGTGCTTAGTAACGTGGAGTTGTTGTTTCAACGATGGATTGTTCGTTTTCATCCTTGCAACTTTGAACAAGTTGAGGAATTGTGAAGAAAGGTAAGTTGTAATCTTGTTTATGAGTTATGGAAGGTTTATGTGTATTGTAGTATGTTAATATGGATGAAATTCCTATGAAAATATGGATGTTAGAGTTGAGTTGTGAAAGTTGAAGGTTGGCCGTGTGTATATATATTGTGTGTAGGAGTAATGAACT